>NC_067473.1:13931364-14232792 GCF_947179515.1 Apodemus sylvaticus | reverse complement strand
ACAACAGGGTAACTGGGAGTCCTGGTGATGATCCAATATTGATGGTGTCATAGAACCCAGAGACCTTGAGCCAGACTCATTTGCAATGAACTGAACATGTGTGGACAGAGAGATGTACTGTGGGACACACTGACATGTTACAGTTTCCACAGTGAGAAGTTTTTGTTGGTGTGTGTGTGTGTGTGTGTGTGTGTGTGTGTGTGAGAGAGAGAGAGAGAGAGAGAGAGAGAGAGAGAGAGTGAGTTTTACTTTGGGGCAGGAGGTTGCAAGGGTGACAGTTGGATATGAGGGGATGTGGAGATGAGCAGCAGATCTAGTGCATGTTAAGAAACTTACAAAGAATCAAAACAAAGTTTTTAAAAAATTATATCCAACAGTATTTGGTTATAGCAGTTTGAATGAACTTCTTAAAGTTTAATGGTTTTCCATTATTCTTAGGATAGGTGTCTGGTGTCCAGTTCAACCAGGCCCCTCCATGAACTGTTTGCATTACACTCTTTCTTTACTTTCTACAACAATAACACTGACCTTGCAATTTCTAAAATCACCTTCTTTTCCTTGTCCCAGCCTCCATATGCTCCCTGGCAATTCTCTATGCCCAACTCATTCATATATTTACGTCCCTTTTCAAGGATTGTTTTAGGTCATTGAAGAGAAGTCTAAACGGTAGTTTCCTTTGGAAGGATATAATCTCCAGTAACCACTATCTTATTGTGACATAAATATGGTTCCCCACATTCCAAAATACATGTTTTAAACATGTAATTGGTTTATGCTGAATGATCTAATTCCACATGTAGTATTTTTGTCAGCAATATAAAATTGTGATTTGCTTAAAGCAGTAATTTATATTCATATATATATTCAGGTGCATGTGTCTATACTTGTGTATATGTGTGCATGCATGTGAGTGTGAATGTGCATGTGTGTGCACATGCTTGTGTATGTGCATGCATGCACATGTGTGTGTGTGTGTGTGTGTGTGTGTTAGTACTTCCTCAAAGGTAACAACTGGTTGAGTCCCAAGCAAACAAAATTATGAAGAGCATCTCCATCCCTAATACAGGACTGCTACTGAAGAAGTCACTTTTAAAATACTTTTAAAGAAGCTTGCATCAATTCATAAAGATTTGGGAGCAAAACCAAAGGCTCATCAAAGAAGACTAGAGTGCATTTAAATTTGATTCCATCTAAATGTTGCTAAGTCATAAGAGAGAACTCACTAACTTTTGTTGCAATTCTGGATTCATTTTTTTTTAATTTTTGCTGAAGTGTCTACTATCCAAGTCAAATAATCACACTATACCTTCACCAGAATCTGCAGGTGTGTGTGTTCCTGGTCTGTTCTGTAACAGCTGATTAGAAGACCACTGCAAGAAAAGTATCCTTTCTCTCGTATTTGAATGAGAACCACATTTCTGTTACCTTTGACAAGAAAGAGATCCCATGTTCTACAGCATGTGGAAGCACGTTTTGCTGATGTGATAGTGTATTGATTGATGATGGTTGTAGGTGGCTCAGTAGAGCTGCTAAGCCTTCATTTTTCCAAAGGAGCAGAGGAGTACAGCCTTCTCAGGAAAGGCTAACAACCAGCTAGCTCACTCCAATTGCTTTATTCAAACATCATACAAGGTTAATTGGGGTTGGGAAAGGTTCCAGCTAACAAAGTTATCTTCCTATTGCTGCCTGTGAGAGCAGCCAACCCAAGCAAATCTCGGTCCCTTTTGATCGTGGCTAGCCATCATCAAAACTAAGAACTCCAGCTTTGCCAAGAGTGTCTTAGATCAAGCTTAGCACGGCTGCAAGATGTCATGTAGCAACAAATGAAGAGTTCCAGCCAGGCAACATTTCTTCAAAGTTTAAATAGTCTCGTAACAATTTCGCAGCCTCTACTGATTGGCCCAAACATAGCAAAGACTTTGCTGAAACATATCACTGAAAGTCAGGCACAAAGGGTTTACCATACACTTCACTTAAAGCTGGACATAGCTTTACTCCACATATCACTACAAGAGTAAGGGAGGAACGGTTTTGTTGTCTTTGCTGTATTCTCATTGATGACTGCTAGATTTGAACACTTTTTTTTATCCTATTTGATAATGTCAGGGATTTTTATTTCCTTCCTTTTGTTTTTGTTTTTTGCTTCATGTAACACTGGTACAGGAGCCAAGAATGTGACAGAAAGGTGGAATAAACATTGATTTTATGCATTCTTTGGCAATTGGGGGAAGAGTGATTTTCTAATGGCAAGGCTTTGCTGTGAATCTAGACATCTCATTCAAATCAGGCACCTACATTTGTGATCCCCTAAACATAATTATGAATTGTAAAAAACATAGCACCATAATAACACTCCTAATTGGAATTAGTAAGCCTGCCTATCTCAGCATCTTTATGCTGTATTATAGGATTTTTATTACATAAGTTATATAGCTTTGGTTAAAAATAGCTCATATTGGTCGGTATATAAAACTGTAAATAAAATATATAGAGCAAATTGACCTTTAGACAACTATATTTGTCCTTTTATTTCCCAATCTCTGTAGAAAGACTTCTTATAAAAACATATTTTCTTATATCTTCTTGCAGTGTCTTCCACATGAAGAGCCTATGTGTGTTGCACTAGGTTGTAGTTATGCAAATTGCAAGTTTAATTAATATATATATATATATATATTTATCAGTTTATACATATGTTATAAACTGATGAGGCTATCTTTTTATTGTTTTTTCATTATTTAGAGAATACTTTATTAGTTTTTGTAATCAAACCCACATAGATAAGACCTTACATATTTAATACAGTATGTTACCCCTGTACAAATAGAAAAAAATTAAGTTCAACATTTCTAGACCAATATGGCTGCTAATTTCTGTACAATGCCAACTCAACACAGTAAACTGGGATACTTTTTTCCAAAATTGACAGCACAGCTAAAGTTTCCAAAAATCCAAATTATATATATTCGTATGTATATACATGCAAATATATATATATATATATATATAGAGAGAGAGAGAGAGAGAGAGCAATAATAGCAGTATGTTATGCATCAATAACAGCAACAGTTTTTCCAGGTTCTGCAGTTATTTGAACAAAATTGTAGAGACATCTAGTATACTCTATTGAAAAAAAAAACATTAAAAAACAAAACCCCAGAAAACAGCACAATTCTGTTACTCTTGTGCTACCTGGCACCATTTATTTTTTAAATTATCTTCTCAGTCATCATCTGGAAAGAAACATTCTGAGCAACATCATTAAAAACAGCTCTGATAAAGCATGGTCACTACTACATATCATAAAGCAGGAACAAGCTATTTTACATTCACAGAGGTATGATGCAGTACTGTCCTACATCTGTAATACTAGGGGATTCAATTTAAAAGGCATTATTTGAGATTTTTATTTATTTTTTTAATTTATTATTATTAATTTTTTTTAGAAATGAGATTTTTTTCTTTTATTGTCCTAAGATGATGCATTTAAGGAATACGCTACTGACTATTAAAGCTGACATAATTGGATACATGATATATCCACCCACATTATGCATGCAGTCATAATTTTGAGGTGTACACACATGTCATCATCTTGAGCAGCACAGGACCCCTTTCCATTTCCATAGCTTCAGAGACACTTTGAATTCACATGCCTCCAGACTCCACTGCCCTTACCACCTCAGATCCTTGGATCTTGCGTTGTATTCCAGACTAGTCCCAGGCCAGTGAGGATGAAGGTCTAACTTGTATTTTCTTTTTTTTTATTTTTAATTTTTTTTATTCGATATAATTTATTTACATTTCAAATGATTTCCCCTTTTATAGCCCCCCCCACTCCCCAAAAGTCCCGTAAGCCCCCTTCTCTTCCCCTGTCCTCCCTCCCACCTCTTCCCAGTTCCCCATTCTGGTTTTGCCGAATACTGTTTCACTGAGTCTTTCCAGAACCAGGGACCACTCCTCCTTTCTTGTATCTCATTTGATGTGTGGATTATGTTTTGGGTATTCCAGTTTTCTAGGTTAATAACCACTTATTAGTGAGTGCATACCATGATTCACCTTTTGAGTCTGGGTTACCTCACTTAGTATGATCTTCTCTAGCTCTATCCATTTGCCTAAGAATTTCATGAATTCATTGTTTCTAATGGCTGAATAGTACTCCATTGTGTAGATATACCACATTTTTTGCATCCACTCTTCTGTTGAGGGATACCACTCTTCTGTAAGGCAAAGGACACCATCAAGAGGACAGATCGGCAACCAACAAATTGGGAAAAGATCTTCACCAATCCTACATCAGATAGAGGGCTAATATCCAATATATATAAAGAACTCAAGAAGTTAGACTCCAGAAAACCGAACAACCCTATTAAAAAATGGGGTACAGAGTTAAACAAAGAATTCTCACCTGAAGAACTTCGGATGGCGGAGAAGCATCTTAAAAAATGCTCAACTTCATTAGTCTTTAGGGAAATGCAAATCAAAACAACCCTGAGATTTCATCTTACACCAGTCAGAATGGCTAAGATTAAAAATTCAGGAGACAGCAGGTGTTGGAGAGGGTGTGGAGAAAGAGGAACACTCCTCCACTGCTGGTGGGGTTGCAAATTGGTACAACCACTCTGGAAATCAGTCTGGCGGTTCCTCCGAAAACTGGGCACCTCACTTCCAGAAGATCCTGCTATACCACTCCTGGGCATATACCCAGAGGATTCCCCACCATGTAATAAGGATACATGCTCTACTATGTTCATAGCAGCCCTATTTATAATTGCCAGATAATTTATTATTATTATTACTTCACTGTGGCTATCTTTCTAAATAAAGGGATTTCAGTCTTACTGCACTTTGAATATGTTAATAATATATGTGGAATGTGTTAAAATTTTATGAGAATTGTGGTTTTGATGTGTTACTGTTTGATAAAAAAAGTAACTCTAAAATTTATTGTTGGACTTGAGATGTTTTAACTAAGTGTCAGAAGGATAACAAAAGTAAGAAAATTATAAGCGTTGGGTAGTATAACCTTTAAGAACTTTTTTTTAGTGTTACTATCTGACCCAAACAGAGTAAATCATCTTCAGATATATTGGCCAATTATTGTAGAATAGTTAACTGTAAACTTGAAAATTGGATCTATTTTTTTGCTTACACAATTCTAAAGCAAACCTGAAGATTTTGTGTGCAACACACAAATATACAATTCAAATGCTGAAAATGAGATGCTAGGCTACGTGTCTGTCTCTCCCCTGAGACACCCAAGGGTCACCAGTAAGCCACAACAAGGAGACAGAACACAGTTCACAGTAGGGGTCTCAGTCTGCTTTCTCCAAGGGGAAACAACAGGGTCTGGGACTGTTGCTATGGTTCCCAGTCTCCTTTGTTTCATGAACTGGTCTGCAAGTTCCCACTTCTCCAGGGCGTTCACACCCCAGGCAGGAAGGGGAATAGAGCCAAGTATGGAACAGGGATGCAGGTCTAGGATGTGGGCAGAACCTGATTTGGTTCCAAATGAGTGCTGAGAGTACAAGAGGCTGGAAGAGAGAAAGCTTCTCCTGGAGATTTAGAGAACAGCTCTTTGCCATTTCGATCCTTGATGAAGGAGAGGGTCCTTGTTTGTCCAAACTATTTTATTTGGTAGTGAATGTGAATGCATGCACATTACTCAAGGTGAATGAAGGATTACATACCTTTTGCAGGAAGGAATGAGCGGGAAGGGAAGTTTATTGGTTGAACACTTGGGGCCTATCTAGGTACCTCACTAGCATGGAGAACTCCAAATTTTTTAAGCTATATACTGATTGTCAGGGTCCTCTCAGTGGGGTGTCAGATCAGATAGTTTGGCAGGGAGTTGGCTCCACTTCTGTTGTTCTGAGATTCTCCAGGGTCTGAGTCTGCTCAACCTTACCAGTTCTTTGTGTTTGTTTGTTTGTTTGTTTGGCTCTTCAATTGGCATATTGAGTACAAGTGAGCAGACTTGACTCAAGGCACAAGCTGAGTCTTATACGTTCTAAACCAGAATGTCTATATGTCTGATGTCTGATACTTTGACTCACTGCTCTCTCCCTTTATATTACTCTCTTTCTCTCTGACTCTCGTTCTTTTCTTTTTTATTGGATATTTTATGTATTTACATTTGAAAAGTTATTTCCTTTCCCAGTTACCCCTTCCCCCAGCTTCTATGAAGGTGCTCCTCCTCACACCCACAAACTCCCAAATCACTTCTCAGGGGACAGCTATATCAGACTCCTGTAAGCAAGCACTTCTTGGCATCCACAATAGTGTCTGGGTTTGGTGTCTGTATATGGGATGGATCCTCAGGTGGGGACGTCTCTGCATGACCTTTCCTTCAGTCTCTGCTCCACACTTTGTCCTTGTATTTCCTTTAGACAGGAGCCATTCTGGGCTAAAAGTTTGTAGATAAGTGAGTGACCCCATCCTCCAACCAGGGGCGTTGCCTAACCTCTGGATATGGTCTCTACAGGTTCTCACTCTCTGTTTTTGGGTGTGTCAGATAAACTCATTCCGATATGTCCTGGGAGCCTCTTGCTTTCTGGGTATCTGGGACTTGCTAGTGGCTATCCCCCAGTTCTCCATCCTCTATTGCTACACACCTCTGTTCAAATTCTTGCCTCTGTATATCATTCCAGTCTTCTCCTATTCCTTCTCCTCTTCCTCTCATCCTCCCAAACCCCTCCCATCCTCTACCTTCTGTGAGTATTTTGTTCCCCCTTCTAAGAAGGACTGAAGCATTTTGGTATTCCTTCTTCTTGAGCTTCATACGATCTGTGAATTGGATCTTGGGTATTCTGAGCTTTTGGGCTAATATCCACTTATCAGTGAGTGCATACCACGTGTGTTCTTTTGTGACTGAGTTACCTCACTCAGGATATTTCCTAGTTCCATCCATTTGCCTAAGAATTTCATGAATTCATCTTTTTTAATAGCTGATTAGTACTCCACTATGTAAATGTCACATTTTCTATATCCATTCCTCTGTTGAGGGACATCTGGTTTCTTTCCATCTTCAGGCTATTATAAATAAGGCTGCTATGAACATGGTGGAACATGTGTCCTTATTACATGTTGGAGTATTTTCTGGGTATATGCACAGTAGTGGTATAGTTGGGTCCTCAGGTAATACTATGTCCAATTTTCTGAGGAACCATCAAACTGATTTCCAGAGTGGTTTTACCAGCTTGCAATCCCACCAGCAATGGAGGAGTGTTCCTCTTTCTCCACGTCCTCTCCAGCATCTGCTGTGCCCTGAGTTTTAGATCTTAGCCATTCTAAGTGGTATGAGGTGGAATCTCAGGGCTGTTTTGATTAGCATTTGTATGATGATTATGGATGTTGAATATTTCTTTAAGTGTTTCTCAGCCATCCAATATTCCTCAGTGGAGGATTCTTTGTTTAGCTCTGTAGCCCATTTTTTAATAGGATTATTTGGTTCTCTGAAGTTTAACTTCTTGAGTTCTTCGTATATACTGGATATCAGCCCTCTATCAGATGTAGGATTGATAAAGATTTTTCCCAATCTCTTGTTTGCTGTTTTGTCGTCTTGACAGTGTCCTTTGCCTTAATGAAGATTTGCAATTTATAAGGTCCCATTTGTCAATTCTTGATCTTACAGCATAAGCTATTAGTGTTCTGTTCAGGGAATTTTCCCCTGTGCCCATGTGCTCCAGGTTATTGATCACTTTTCTCTTTTATTAGATTCAGTGTATCTGATTTTTTTTTGTGAATGTCATGAAGGTACTTTATATCATTTGTGACTATTGTGAAAGATGTTGTTTCCTTGATTTCTTTCTCGGCCTGTTTATCCTTTGAGTAGAGGAAGGACAGTGATTTGAGTTAATTTTATATCCAGCTACTTTGCTGAAGTTGTTTGTCAGATTTTGGTGAAATTTTCGGGTCACTAGAGTATACGATCATATCATTTGAAAATAGTGATATTTTTTATTTCTTCCATTCCAATATGTATATACCTTTGATCTCCTTTTGTTGTCGAATTGCTATCACTAGGACTTCAAGTATTATTTTGAATAGGTAGGGAGAGAGTGGGCAGCCTTGTCTAGTCCCTGATTTTAGTGGAATTGATTCAAGTTTCTCTCAATTTAGTTTGATGTTGCCTACTAGTTTGCTGTATATTGCTTTTACTATGTTTGAGTATGGACCTTGAATTTCTGATCTTTCCAAGACTTTTACATGAAGGGGTGATGAATTTTGTAAAATGCTTTCTCAGTATCTAATGATATGATCATGTGTTTTTTTTTCCTTTGAGTTTGTGTATATAGTGAATTACATTGATGGATTTCCATATATTGAACCATTCCTTCATTCCTGGAATGAAGACTGCTTGATCATGGTGAATGTTCATTTTGATGTATTTGTTCTTGAATTCGGTTTGTGAGAATTTTATTGAGTATATTTGTGTCGATATTCATAAGCAAAATTGGTCTGAAGTTCTTTCTTTGTTGGGTCTTTGTGTGGTTTAGGTATAAGTACAATTATGACTTCATAGAATGAATTAGGTAGTACTCTTGTTTCTATTTTGTGGAATCTTTCAAAGAATATTGATATTAGGTCTTTTCTGAAGATCTGATAGAACTCTGCATTAAACCCATCTGGTCCTGGGCTTTGTTTGATTGGGAGACTTTTAATGACTGCTTCTATTTCTTTAGGGGTTATAGGAGAGTTTAGACAGTTTATCTGATCCTGATTTAATTTTGGTACCTGGTATTTATCTAGAAAATTGTCCATTTCATCCAGATTTTCTAGTTTTGTTGAGTATAGGCTTTTGTGGTATGATCTGGTGATTTTTTTGAATTTTCTCAGTTTCTGTTGTTCTGTCTCCCTTTTCATTTCTGATTTTGTTAATTTAGATATTCTCTCTATGCCCTCTGGTTAGTCTAGCTAAGAGTTTATCTGACTTGTTGATTTTTCTCAAAGAACCAGTTCCAGGATTTGTAGAATCTTTGTATGGTTCTTTTTGTTTCTACTTGGTTGATTTCCAGCCCTGAGTTTGATTATTTCCTGCCTTTTACTCCTCTTGGGTGTATTTGCTTCTTTTTGTTCTAGAACTTTCAGGTATGCTGTTAAGTTGCTAGGGTATGCTCTCTCCAGTTTCTTCATGGAGGCACTCAGAGCTATGAGTTTTCCTCTTCGCACTGCTTTCATTGTGTCCCTTAAGTTTGGGTATGTTTTGCCTTCATTTCATTAAATTCTAAAAAGTCTTTAATTTCTTTCTTTCTTTTTCTTCCTTGACCAAGGTATCATTGAGTAGGACGTTGCTCAGCTTCCATGTTTATGTGGGTGTTCTGTTGTTTTTGTTGCTATTGAAGCCTTAGTCTGTGGTGATATGATAGGTTGCATGGAATTATTTCAATCTTCTTGTATCTGTCCAGGCCTGTTTTGAGACCAATTATATGGTCATTTTGGGAGAAGGTCCAATGAGGTGCTGAGAAGACAGTATATTCTTTTGTTTGAGGATGAAATGTTCTATAGATATCTGGTAAACCTATCTGGGTCATAACTTCTGTCAGTTTTATTGTATCTCATTTTACTTTCTGATTACATGATCAGTCCACTGATGAGAGTCAGGTGTTGAAGTCTCCCAGTATCATTGTGTGAGGTACAATTGTGTCTTGAGCTTTAGTAAAGTGTCTTTTATGAATCTGGGTGCCCTTGCATTTGGAGCATAGATGTTCAGAATTGAGAGTTCATATTAGTAGTTTTTTTTTTTCCTTTGACAAGTATGAAGTGGTCTTCCTTATGTTTTTGGATACTTTTGGTTGAAAGTTGATTTTATTCGACATTTGAATGGCTACTCCAGCTTGTTTCTTGGGACCGTTTGCTTGGAAATTTGTTTTCCAGCCTTTTACTCTGAGGTAGTGTCTGTCTTTTTTCACTAAGGTGCATTTCCTGTATGCAGCAAAATGTTGGCTCTTGTTAACATATCCAGTCTGTTAGTCTATGTCCTTTTATTGGGGAACTGAGTCCATCGATGTTAAGAGATATTGATAGTGATTGTTGCTTCCCGTTATTTTTGATGTTATTTTTATAATTGTGTAGCTATCTTCTTTTGTGTTTGTTGAACGATTACTTTCTTGCTTTTTCTAGAGTATAGTCTCCCTCCTTGTGTTGGCACTCTCCACCTTTGTAGGGCTGGATTTACAAAAAGATATTGTATAAATTTGGTTTTGTCATAGTTTCCCTCCTTGTGTTGGCACTCTCCATCCTTTGTAGGGCTGGATTTACAAAAAGATATTGTATAAATTTGGTTTTGTCATAGAAAATCTTGGTTTCTGCATCTATGGTAATTAAGAGTTTTGCTGTGTATAGTACCCTGGGCTTAGAACATTTGTGTTCTCTTAGGGTCTGTATGATATCTACCCAAGATCCATAGTCTTTGTTGAAAAATCTGGTGTAATTCTGATAGTTCTGCCTTTATATATTACTTGACCTTTTCCCCTTACTGCTTTTAATATTCTTTCTTTGTTTTGTGCATTTGGTGTTTTAATTATTATGTGACAGGAGGAATTTCTTTTCTGGTCCAGTCTATTTGGTGTCTGTAAGCTTCTTGCATGTTCGTGGGCATCTCTTTCTTTAGATTAGGGAAGTTTTCGTCTATAATTTTGTTGAACATATTTACTGGTCCTTTAAGTTGGGAATTTTTGCTCTCTTCTATATTTATAATCCTTAGGTGTAGTCTTTTCATTGTGTCCTGGATTTCCTGGATGTTTTGAGTTAGGGGCTTTTGCATTTTGCATTTTCTTTGACTGTTGTGTCAATGTTTTCTATGGTATCTTCTGCTCCTGAGATTCTCTCTTCCATTTGTTGAATTCTGTTGGTGATGACTCCTGATTTCTTTCCTGGGTTTCGCAAAATCATTTCCCTTTGGGATTTCTTTATTGTTTTTATTTCCATTTTTATATCCTGGATGGTTTTGTTCAATTCCTTCACCTGTTTGGTTGTGTTTTCCTGTAATTTTTAAGGGATTTTTGTGTTTCTTCTTTAAGGGCTTCTACCTGTTTACCTGTGTTCTCCTGTATTTCTTTAAGGGAGTTATTTATGTCCTTCTTAAAGCCCTCTATCATCATTATGAGATGTGGTTTTAAATCAGAGTCTTATTTTTCTGATGTGTTGAGGTATCCAGGGCTTGCTGTGGTGGGAGAATAAGTTTCTGATGATTCCAAGTAGTCTTGGTTTCTGTTGCTTATGTTCTTGCACTTCCTTCTTGCCATCTGGTTATCTCTGGTATTAAGTTTGTCTGACTGTCTCTGACAGGAGCTTGTTTATCCTGTGAGCCTGTAAGCCTGTGATCTTAAGTATGACAACATTCCTGGGAGACCAGCTCTCTCTGGGCAGGATTTGCATATGGAGAAATGTGTCACAAATTTAGCTCTGGGGCACTGTTAGAAACCAGAAGGATCCTGTCCCTGGTTGTTTTGCAGTCCCTGTGCCCTGTGCGCTCCTGGACAGTTCCTCTTTGGACAATTATTGGAGCAAATGTGGTGGTCTCATCTGTGATCTTAGGAGTGAAAGTGCTCCTGGAAGATCAACTCTCTCTCTGTGCAGGATTTGAGTGCAGAGGGTTGTGGGACAGCCTTAGCTCAGGGATACAGATAGAGACCCAACCTTGCCAGTTCTTCTGTCTGGTAGCAGAGTCCACTTTGTCACACAATGAGATGTGGATGTTGTAGACTAAAGAATACACTGAAGCCGGACAGTGGTGGCACATGCCTTTAATCTCAGCGCTTGGGAGGCAGAGGTACGTGGATTTCTGAGTTCGAGGGCAGCCTGGTCTACAGAGTGAGTTCCAGGACAGCCAGAGCTACACAGAGAAACGCTGTCTCAAAAAAGCCAAAAAAGAAAAAAAGAAAAAAAGAAAAAAAGAAAAAAAGAATGCACTGAAATATAAGCAGTAAAATGAAAAATCATTCATTGAGAGAAAAAAATTGTCTTCAAGTGACCATTATGAATTCAACCTTTTTACAAAGCCTTAATAAATATTCTCACGAAATAAGCATGAAATTAATTGTAAAAGAAGAAAGAAATGTTTCTGTCCTCTTGCCATAATTGTTTTTCAAGATTTTTCTCATTAATGTCAATTAGATAGATGTTCAGAGAAAGTAGACTTGAGAATCATTTTCTAGTTGATATGTAAATGGTACTTAACAGGTTACAGAGATGACTGAAGGAGCAAGGATTTAGAGGATATTGAAAGAATGTCTCATTACTGGACAAGTGATGCTTAACACTCTCATAGGTAACTTCCCTCATCTCTAATCATGTAACTGGTTCTATACTATATGTAATCCATATCTGTTTCTTTTTATCAATATCCTATAAGACTACCCAGCACCATATTTCCAATGTAAAAATTGAGCAATACACTCAAGTGTCTTGGTGCATTGTCTGTAGAAAAGTTTATAGTAATCTTTGAGAATAAGAAAAAAACTTATTTTTTCCCCAGATATGATATGTCTTAGGGTTTTACTGCTGTAAACAGACACCATGATCAAGGCAACTCTGAAAAGGAGAACATTTAATTGGAGTATTGAATTACAGGTTCAGAGGTTCAGTCCATTATCATCAAGGCTGGAACATGGCAGTGTCTGGGCAGGCATGGTACATGAAGAACTAAGAGTTATACATCTTCATCTGAAGGCCAGTAGAAGACTGACTTCCAGGAAGCTAGATAGGAGGTCTCAGAGCAGGACAGGCTTCCTCTGACAAGGCCATACCTCCTAATAGTGCTATCTTGGGTCAAGCACATTCAAGCCACCACACTACTACTTGTCTGTCATCCTAGCACTTAGGACACTGAATCAGGAAGATTACAAGTTTGAGACCAGCCTGAGAAACATGGTAAGATTTGTCTCAAAGATGAATAAAGTTCAAATAATAGACATCAACTGAATTTTCAGAATAGAAAGTAAAGCTAAGTGTTAATAAGTCATTATCTTTAGGATCTCTGAGTGTTAGTAATTTAAACACAATCATCAGGAATCCCAGTGCAACAGGATGTTAGAGACCATAAATAAGGAAATGAATAAGTACATACATAAAGAAACATAAGATACATACATAGTATGAACCAACACCCTGACCAATGATTTTAATGTTAATATTATACTTAATCTTTCAGAGTTTTATTTTCAGAAGGTGCATTTTAAATGAAAAAAATTGTTACAAATTACATTATTCAAAGGACTATTAGAGATCTCAAAGTTCAAAAAATTATGTATTAGCAAATCCCCACCCCATGTTCAAGGGTGTTCTCTTTCTAATTGATAGCATGGTGAGATAGATTAAAGACATCATTACTGATGTACATGTTAATAGAGTGATAATTGAATACCTGTGGGGTGAGAATTAAATAGGAAATGTCAGAGTGTCTTCAGAAGAGTTTCATTAAAGGCAAACAAAGATGTGTTACAAAACTTGTTATTAATTTATAATTTATTATTTTATGTGAAATGGATTTCTAAAATTAATTTTAGCTTGTTAATACTACTAGACAAATAAGCCAATAAGTGATAAAAATGTGTTTGCGCTGTTAAAATTTAATAAGGGAGATGGTTCGATTTATTGGCAACAAATGTCAACATGTTTTATAAAAATAACACATCAGATAATCATTGAATATGTGAACATTAATTCTTAACAATAAAATTGAAATCATGTTAAATGTTCATGAAATTTACATGGATTCTAAGACAGTTATACACTCATTTGAACATGTGTTGTTGCTGCTGTGTGTGCACTGCTCTCTGAAACTACCACATAAGATGTGCCCTGGCAAGACATCAACATGACAGCTCTCTTTCTGCATTTGGAGGACTTTTGGTTCTCAACTTGCGAAAATTGACTTGAATGCCTAGGAACTTGCCCACTTATTAATCACTTTATTTACTTGTGTTTATTAGACAATGTTTACATATTTGTGATCATTTCCTCTTTTTGTGAAAATAACATTTTTTTAGATTTTTCAAAGTTTTCATTTTATTAAAAGTGAATCATTGTGTACAAAACCTTTTATGTCTAACTATGCAAATACAACATCAAATACTCTTGTAAATTCTATAATGGTGCTAAGAATTTTAGGAATTTCCTATAGGACATAAAACAAGAAAGACCAATATAGTTCAAATTTTAGGGGTTAACTGAATTTTCAAAATAGAAAGTGAATATTTGAGTTTAAAATTTCAGTAACTTTAGGATCTGTGAGTGTTGTTAATTTAAACACAGTTTTGAGGAGCCTAGGTACAGCAGGATATTAGAGACCATGCAATGGTATAAGACACAGAAGCTACATAGTACTTCAAGTGTTGCTATTATATGTCTACGTGACATTTTACAGATTAAATCCAGATAAAATAAAAATGTAGTCCCCCCTACCCATTATATCTTAAAGCACAATGATCTATCAACAGTTTCCATATTGTAGCAAAAAGAAAGCAGTAGTTATAAAGTGAACACAAAGCTACTTCTCTTGTAGGAAATAAACAGATATATAGAAGCATGTACACATACACATTATCTTTGAAATTCAACGTGCTTAATTTGCTTTATAAGCATATAAAAACAATCTCACTGTGGCTAGATTACTAGGACTAAAAGGTCATTTGCCATGTTTAAAAAGTGCACATTGTCTCTGGCAAGGAGTCCCATCCATAGACTTCCTAGGTCTATGTGATTTGGTTAGAATACAGACATACCCTTACTATGCACCTTTAATCCCATACAGTAAGAGTAAGGTTAGTTTATAGAAGAAACAGTCATGTTTGTAAGTGACATCTAATTGAGGGGCAGACAAAGTGGTGAATCAGAGAAAGGTAGAACAGAATGAGTCAGCGATAGGACATGCCCAACTTACTAGAACAGCACAATCCTCACAAGAACAGAGAGGAAAGAAAAGACTTAAGAGAGTTGGGGGATGGAGGTCAGTTTACAGAGTCAGGTTATAGGTGAAGACAGAACAAGCCAGAGAATAAGAAGAGGCCAGACAGAAGATTAGAATAGATGGATAGAGTTAGTTTGAGGACAAACAGACTAAGACTAATTCTGTCAGAAGCCAACACACGTCAGTTTGAGTCAGTTTGGAAGAGGGTTTGGGCCAGAACAGCTGCAATGAACTAGACAGAGTTCAGCAATAACTAGAAAGGGTATGCCTCCAAGATTACATCTTGTGAATAAGTTACTTTTAGAGTCCTGGTAGTTGTGTTTACTTGATTATGATGTTATATACTTTAATGAATAAGACTCCTAGGATCATGCTTAATCAAAAAGAAGCAAATCTATGTTTTCTTGGCCTCCAGAAAGGTCAGTTTGAACCCATTCACCCCAAACAGTGATAAAAGAATATCCTTATTTTTAACAAGCAAACTAGAAACCAAGATCATCTGGAAAAGATGTCCATAAAATGGAATGATCCGTAGGAAAGATCTACTCAGAAAGCAGTTCTTAGGTTATTATCGGGAGCTCTGCAAAGTAAAGAAACAATTTGGAGAACTTGGTTCAGATACAGACATGGCTTCTTAATGATTTCTGTTGTTCCAGAGCTTGTGGCTCCTGATTCACATCTAACATGTCATTTGGTTTTGAAAATAAAGCTTTTACTGTGCAATAACCCTGATCATTTATTTCTATATTGTCTGTGACAGCTTCTTTGCCCAGTAAGAATTGAACGGCTGTGAGAGATCTGACATTTGTCCTGAAGAGTTTATGGCATGCCCCAGTTAATTTCGTAAGTGCTGCACAATTATCTAAAATATTTTAGCAGGACTCCAAGAGTATCCTGATTTACTTAGTATCCAAATACCGGCTTTAAAGTCGCTCCTTAATGTTGGGTAAGAAAACAATTTATTTTTAGCAGATACCTAGAGACATTCATTGGAAAGGGGTGAGGGAAATGGAGGAAAGAGAAGAAAATGATTGCTATGCTGTTAATATTTTCATATTATTATGAAACACATACTCATTTATATCATAGATATGTAAATACATGTATATATGTATGAATTGTAAGTGAGGGCGAAAGCATTTTTGTTTTGCTCCCATTATTACATGGTAAATAACCTTCAAAGATCCCTGTCTAAAATGCTTAGTAGGGTAAGAGCCAATTAAGAAATATCTAAACTAAACATACAGATAATTACTACTTTATCAAATTCTGAATCTAAGGAGACTGTGAAAAATTAATAAGGAGAGTCAGGCACTGTGGCACAATCTTTAATCTCAGCACTTGGGAGCAGAGACAGGTAGACCTCTGAGTTCGAACTCAGTCTGATCTACAAAGTGAGTTTCAGGACAGCCAGGATTACACAGAAAAGCACTGTTTTGAAGAAAAAAATAATAGGAAAAGTTATTGAGCTCTACAAAACACATTTTTAAAACCCCGGGTGTAAAATACCCACCACTTTTGAATGGCGAGATAAAATAAAAACAAGACAATCTTTTAAATTTGCCGAATGTTTTCTACACCTCAGAATCTAATGAAGTCTTTTTCCAATAAAGAAACCTCTGAACTCTAGAAGCCGATCTGCGTCATTACGGTTCACAGACCCCACGTCTTAGTAATTGTTGAAGCACTGAGGATAAAACACTGAGAAAGTATTTACGAAACACAAGTTTATACAAGAGACGTGGTGTTTATCCCCCTCACAGAGCTTAAAAGTGGATTTTCCCTTTTGTTGTTTAACGGATAGATGAAACTGTTGTCTTCGTGATCATCATAACCCCCCACCCCCCACCCTGGGGTCAGAGCGCTGACGTCACGTAAAATGCTCTCACAAAGCCTCATCGGAACCCTAACTATAATTTCAGTAGAGGTCCAAAATCTCTCTTGTTCTTGATAAAGCGTATTTTCACGCTGAATAAAATCTTTTTGCTTCTAGAGGTTCCTCAAAAGAGGACACCTCTTTATTACACCACCAAAAGCGCTTCTGTTACAGTTACCTTACAGCTAAGATCCACGAGGTGGCGATATAGCACTTTGAAAGTTTTAAAAAAAAAACGACTACTGGCTGTTTTGCCTCAAAACTGTTGTTGTTGTTTTCTTTTTTTTTTTTTTTAATACGAAATGTATATACAGCATGTTTTTGTTCCATACTGTGAGCCATATGCAAGTCTAACAACTGTGGGGATTTTTCTGAAACCTAAATCATTTCATGCCCTGAAATCCTTCAGAAACAAGGGATGCAGCAATAGCTACTGCTGTCATCAGATGTGACTGGTCCACCTTGTCCCCGTGTCACGTGTGTGTGTGCTGGATGCTCACAGTCCCATCAACACCCCGCAGTAGCGATTCAGGAAACCAAGGTAGCTTCTGGTAAAACCAGGACGTTTATATATGTGTCGATCATCTGGGAGCTGAGTTCACAGAGGCAGTATTAACGCTGGATCAGTAAAGGGCTCATGGCTGCTAGAGCAGTCGTCCCCAGCAATAAATATACCCTTAGTCTATCCCAGCAACTGCAGCCCAAGCAGGCTGATGCTGTATAGACAATAAAGAATCCCAGGGCTGAGGATCTAGTTCGTAGGCAGAGATCCTGAGATTTATCTCCAACTACTCAAGGTAGGGAGAAAAAGAAAAAGGTAAAACCATCAGGAAAGCAAAAGCATTTTCTGAAAATAGTTACAGGCTGGATTGAGAAGATATGTATAAAGTAGCATTTCAAAAGAACAATCTTTTTTTTTAAATATTTTTATTTTCTATATTCTTTGTTTACATTCCAAATGATTTCCCCTTTCCCTGATCCCCCTCCCCATATGTCCCCCAAACCTTCTTCTCTCCATCCCTTCTCCAATCACCACCCTCCTTTTTCTCTGTCCTTATATTCCTTTCCCATGCTAGATCAATCCTTTCCAGGATCAGGACCCTCTCCTTACTTCTTCATGGGAGTCATTTGTTATGCAATTTGTGCCATAAGTACTTTTTTTTTTCTTTCTTTTTTGGTTTTTTTCGAGACAGGATTTCTCTGTCCTGGAACTCACTCTGTAGACCAGGCTGGCCTCGAACTCAGAAATCCGCCTGCCTCTGCCTCCCAAGTGCTGGGAGGACAGGGGAAGAGAAGGGGGCTTACGGGACTTTCGGGGAGTAGGGGGGGGCTAGAAAAGGGAAATCATTTGAAATGTAAATAAATTATATCGAATAAAAAAAAAAAGAAAACCTGTGAACAGACAAGGAGGGACCAGTGCAGTGAAGCAAGATTTAAAAAGAAAAGGTGATCAACGCTACAAAACAAGTTAACATTCTAAAGCTATTGGCCGGGATATTTTGAGGCTCTCTCTTTATTGTACTCAAGTGATCAGGAAGAGTTTCGCCCATGAGAAACACGTCCCTGTATTTTAAGAAGTTTTCTCAATTCCTCTCCTTTGATGAGAGATACAAGTTGAGTAATGGTTCAACGGTAAAGTGTTTTATACTCAATCCCGAGGAGCAGAGTGTGATCCCCCAAAACCCACATTAAAATGCTGAGAGTGGTGTGGTCTCCTAGTATCCTAGTTCTGGGGAAACAGAGACAGGAGACTTCCTGGAAGTTAACAATAGTCAAATAGGCAAGCTCCAGGCACCGGAAAGAAATGCTATCTCAATCATAGTCACCAAGGCCTTTAATCTCAGGACTTGGGAGGGAGAGGCAGGCAGATCTTTATGAGTTGGAGGTCAGCCTGATTTGCATAGATAGTTCCAGGCCAGTCAAAGCTACTTAACGAGATCCTGTCTCAAATAATAATGACGACAACAACAACAATAAATAAGAACAAAAAATGATAATAATTTGTTGCTGGCAATTGGATGGAACTAGGAAAAAAAATCTGAATCTTTTGCTTACCTTTTGGACCCTTTTCCTCCACTGAGTTGCCTTGTCTTGTCCAAGCCTTGATATGATAATATGAGTCTTATTGTAGCTTGTTAGATGTATTTGGTTGATGTCCCTGGGAGGCCCACTCTTTTCTGAGGAGAGGGGAAGCAAGGAGAGGTGGAGGGAAGAGGCTTGGGGGAAGAAAAGGGCAGAATGTAATATGTGAGAGAAAAATAAATAAGTTGCCCTTCTTTTAAAAGTTATTGAGAGAACACCCAACTTCAATTTCTACACACACACACACAAACACACACACACACACACACACACACACACACACAGAAATGAAAGTCACAAAAAGTCAGTGGTATAGTTGTTCTAAAACTCTGCTGTGTGATGTCTCCTCCAAGTCCAGCTGTAGATGTGGGGCTAGCAAGCTCTCCTTGATGTTGTAGTCTGTTTCCTATGTCACTGTTTTAAAGGAATTTACATTCATTGGTGGGTTAATTGTACAGAATTCTCAGTGTCAGTGTGATTTCTACTCTGTTGTTATCGATTTGGAAATTGGTATTTGCCATAAACAAATGGACAACTGTACATTTATTTTGCTTGTTATGCCAAGAATGAGCACTAGAGGACACCAAAAACCACATTTCTGAGTCACTAGAAGGGGAAAATGTTGAAGGGTTGGGCACAAAGCTAGCAGAAACTACAAAGGAAGATTGAACTTTGCTTTTGTGTGATTTTCAGTTCTCTTGAATGCTACTTTTAGTGGTCTAGCTATTGAAAATGTTTTCCAAAACTGAGTTTTAAAATTTAATTCCTCTACCATTTATAACTCCAAATGAGATCCATTAATCATACAATCATATACTCAATATAAAAACCACTATCGTACTTATCTCCTGCTTAGTGTTCAGGGAGTCGCACCACTTGGAAGGATGAGATGATGTGGCCTTTTGGAGGAAGTGTGCCGTGGGGAGTGGCCTTTGAGACATCATCAAATGCCCAGACCAAGCCCAGGGTCTCTCTTTTGCTGATCCAGATGGAGAGCTACTTGTGCCTGAGTGCTATCTTGCTCCCCTGCTAGGACAACAGTGGACTAGATCTCTGAAACTGTAGGCAAGCTGCAAGTAAACTCTTTCTTTTATAAGAAGTGCACTGACGACAGCGTCTCTTCACAGCAATAGAACAGTGACTAAGGCTCACAGTTGTGTCTGCTTAACGTGATTATAGGGAGGCCTTTTGTTCTCCAGCCATATGCTCTCACGCTCTCAGATGTTTGCATGTCATCTCTGGAATAACCCAGTCTTCTGGTCCTACAACCAACATGGCTGATAATTAACAGGAAGTCAAGACATGAGGTCAAAGGTCACACGCCCAAGGTCTGCCGCTCATTTGAAAGCAGTTTGTAGCTAGAAGATGTTTTTCCTTCCTCATAAGAAATGAGTCAGGGCACAGAAGAGGAGAAACAAATCTTGGGAGACAAAGGAGAAAAGATCTACTGAACCTATTAGCAGCTGTGCATAATTTATAAAAGATGTCATTAATAAGTATTTTACTTAATGCAAACATATTATATATATTTTGATTTTCTGAAGCCCTGGAGTGAAAGAAAATAAAATGCATGCATAGCTGCAGAGCTTTATATTACTACTAACCTCAGTTTTACTGCCCAAAATACTTGCAATAGAAATTGCAACCAAATGTTTTTTTTTTTAAATTAGCCAAATAACTGCCAAACTTGCATATGGATCTACAAACAGTGACATGAATATGTAAATAGCATCAATATCCTACCTATTGATGCCAACACTGTAGGTTTGGGATTTGGACCATGCCTTCTGTTCCAGACTCTGAATTCTATTAATCTTTCAATAATACCAATAATAATAGCAATGATAATCATAATACATAATTTTCAAGCCCGATGGTGGTTTGAATATTTTTAGCCCGTAGAGTGGTACTATTAGGAGGTATGGCCTTGTTGGAGTGGGAGTAGTTCTGTTGGATGAAGTGTACCACTGTGAAATTTGAGAACGTCCTCCTAGCTGCCTGGAAATCAGCCTCCTCCTGTTTGCCTTTGGAGTAAGATGTAGAACTCTCAGTATCGCCTGTGCCTGCCTGGATGCTGCCATGCTCCCGCCTTGATGATAATGGACTGACTGGACCTCTGAACCTGTAAGGTATCCTTAATTAAAGTTGTCCTTTGTAAGAGTTGCCATGGTCACGGTGTTTGTTCACAGCAATGGGAACCCTAAGACATCTTTCATCAAGTTGTTTTATCAATGATCTTTTTGATTCACAGTCTACGCAATAGCACAGTTAAGAGTCCTGGTCATAGCTCTCCCTGCATGTCTGTCTTCTGTCTTTAACCTCTGTTACTTGTGGTTCAAAATTTAGGATACTTGTTCTTAATGTTTCAGTGTTTTTCCAGGGCTGGCCCTTTTCTCACTTACAGAGCCATGTGATGACTACCCTGTCAGACCCTGTCCCATCTGCTCTAAGGCACATTGGCTTTAAACTTCCAGTTACTGATCTTTCTTTCTGCTAAGAAAAGTATGCAAAAATTGTGTTAATAAAAATTATAGGAAGCCATAATTTCAGTTTATGCCCATATACTGGAGCTCAAAATCGAGGATAAAAATCAAAATAGTTATGTTAGTTTCAGTCACAAAATTAAGACTCAATTGCTATCTGACCATCCTAAAATCTGGAAAATGGATAAGTAATAAATAAATAAGATCTTAAAAATCAGGAAAACAAGAAAGGGTCAAATTTTTGAAACTGACCAACCCCTGTAAGATGAACTTCCCACTGTTTGATTTTGCAACCTTTATTTTTACTAAAACAACCCAGATGAGGCAGGCTGAAGAGATGTGACATTAGCCAATCAGCGTTGTGTTATTTGTGACCTCTGTGTTTTCTATTGATGTCCACAACGTATCTGGTAAGAGAACTTCAGGAGGAAAGGCTGCATAACCTTCCACACTCATTGGTTTTCTCAGCCCTGTGACCAAATATCTGACCCAAAGCCACTCAAGGTTGGAAGAGTTCATTTCGCTTCAAAGCTTAAAGTGATTCAGTCTGTCACTGTGGGCTCAGCACGATGGCAGGAGTTCCACATGATGAATTACATTGTGTCCCCAGCCAAGGCAGAGATGAATACTAACTGAGAGCTACTTCCTCCTGGACCTTAATTTTCCTTTAGGAAGCCAGCCCTTGAGGTGATGCTGTGCACACTGTGGTGTATGCCTCATATAAACCACCCCGGGGAACGCCCTCACAGACATCTAAAGGTCTGTGTCACTGAAGTAATTGACTCTAAGCCCAGTCAGGCTGATGGTGAAAACTACACATCAGAAGTTGTTCAGCCTAGTGATTGCCTGTCTGTTTTTAAGTAGGGTCTTACCATATTACCCAGGCTAACCTCAAATTCCTAGCCTCCAGAGAGTTAGGACCACACCAGTTAGTACACACCACTATTTGGCAATCCACTCTTTTTCTGTAGTTCTGTCTCCCTCTCCTCACCCTGATGGGGCTCCAGTAACTGACCTAATTAATTCCATTTTGGCCTTTCTCTGGCTCTGTTTTGTCTCTTTAAAATATTTTCTTTCCTAAATAACTCCCTTATGAAGTTACCCTGGATTCTAGGAATGTCAGAACTGATTGTTAAACATCTTTGTAGCTGGGAATTAAGTCTAGAAGGACAAATAACCACATAATGAGATCACATACCCAAGTGGGAGCAATTAATGTCTAATGGAAACAGAGGCTGCCCCTGTCACGAAGCAAGCGCATTACCGAGGCAGCGTAGCTCCTCTCAAGTCTTAAGAGCAACAGAGCTTTCTCCAAAATCCGGTTTAGCACCAGAACAGCAACCATGATCCACTAGACCACCAACCTTACTTTAAAAACAGCTGTTCTGTCAGCTACACACGAGCATGCGCAAGCCTGCCCCTCGGCTACTCGGAACCTTCACTGCTGCGGTCGGTTTACTTGCATATCTATCAACTTGACAAAGACCCAATTGTACCTGGGAAGAGAAATTCTCTGTTAAGGTATTGGCAACACCAGATTGGCCCATGAACATGGCTGGAGCGTGTTCTTAATTGGTGTGTTAGGACCCAGTAACCCAAGGCACAGCTCAACGTGGGCACTTATATCCTTGATGGCTGGGCCTGGATGAAAACAAACAAACAAACAACAACAACAACTATCTGAGAACTATCCAGTTAAGTGAACTCTCTCGCCAAATAAATTCCTGCCAAATAAATTTGTTCCTGCGCCAATTTGCTTTGGGTCAGTGTCTTAGCAGAACAAGAGAGACAAATGACAAGGCTCCGAAATCTCAGGCTTACTGAGCTCCCTGAAAAACACACCTGAGGTCACCAAGTTCCAGCATCTGTTCTTCCCAGTTAATCTGCCTTGAATAAAGCTTTCTTCTTGCTCCCCTTTCCTCATTAGGCTGGGATGGGTGGCCAAGTTCCGTCCACTGGGGCACCCTGTGCTGGAGTTTTCATCATAACATCATGGGAACAACCTTACAGAGAAAGATAATTTTGAAATTATCAACCTGTTCTTTTTCTACTTTGTTTTGTCAGTTTGGTTTGGCTTGAGACAATGTCTCACACTGTAACCTAAAGCTGTAGCTCACTAAACAGCAAAAGCTGACCTCAAACTGACAGCAGTCTTCACACAACTGCTTACATTATAGGTGTGAATCCACACCTGGTGTTCAATCTGTTTTGTATTCTTTGGTTCTGTTTTATCCTTCCTTTCACTGACTATAAGATTCACCTCCTGCTCATACCATGAGAGGACTCATTTTGCTTTATAGAATAAAGCCTTACCCAATTCAAAGGTGTAAAATGAAACGAACTAAGATCTTTAAACTGAACTAGCTATAATAGTTATTTTTTGATCCTTGGCAAGTAAGTGAAAGGAATCACTGTGCTTTGCTTGAATGTTTTTAATTGAATATTGTCACACTTAGCTGTAAAGGTTCCCTTACGGGAAATACCACACTGTGAGTGAAAATGGCCCACCCAATGGGCGTCATCTCTGCACTAGAGGAAAACCCCCGTCTCCTGGAAACTGGGTCCGCAGCTGACACTAGAGTATGCATTTTTCTATCTTTCATCCTTCTATTTGGTGTGAAAGTGCTATGGACCTGGTAGAATATATTGAAAATTTCTCTTTCTCCAGTTATGCCCAAAACTATAAGTAAATGTGTTTGTCCATTTCCAATCCCACCATGTTGTCTCTTAATGAGAGTGAGCATTTAGATGAGATATCAAACCAGGGCAAGCGGCTCTGGTAAGACTCTGCTAGGCCGTGGAAAAGCTTCCTGTGTCACCATATAGATGTGACCCTCTCAGAGTCATCAACACTGGACACAAGCAGAGCATGCACTTCTTGCAGCAAAAATCCCTGTGTTCTCTCTGGCACACCCTTCCCTTCCTTAAGCCAGCACCCATGGCCTTTTGCCACCATTGACAAAATGGAAAAGTGACTATTTTGGAGTCTGCAGACTCAAAGGTTGTGTCCCTTGGCGAACTCCTGCTGGCAGTAGACAACAGGCCTTGTTTTTCTTTTGTTTTCTTATTTGTGGCTTTTGGCCCATTTGTGGCTTCTTTTGTGTTTTCTGGAGTTGTCTTTTGAACAAAGAGTGGTGCTCCTTTCCAACTCTTTGGCAAGGCAATTAAGAGGCTTTGTGCTTTGTTTTTCAATTTGGGAAGACGTTAAGAGTCAGAGAAAAACAGTTGGAGATCAGTGCTGCGGTTTGCTTGGGAACAGAAAGCACTGACTCTAGTGTGAAGCTCTGTAGAAGCATTTTGATTATGACTTAGTAAGAGATGACTTTCCACAGCCATCCAGCACGGCACGGAATGTGCATGAGGTGCATTCTGAATCCATGCCCTGCTCTTCCAGAGGTAGCCGGCTAGTGCACCCATGAACACATTTTCTCTGCCCTTTGTACTCGTGTTCTTTCCTGGTGAATTCACATTTCACTTCTATAATACATATATACTTCTAGCATACATACATGTGTACATGCATACATCCATACATACACACACCTACACACACATATAATTGGTTTGTCAGTTTAGTTTGGTTTGGACTTGAGGAAAGGGTTGTTGTTGTTTTGTTTTTGAAACAGGGTCTATCTATGTAGCCGTGGATGTCCTGGAATTTGCTTTGTAGACCAGGCTGGCCTCAAACTCAGAGATTCACCTTCTTCTATCTTCTAAGAACTAGTAGGAAAAGTTATATTTCCATGACCAGCAGTTTGAATTGTTGGATTAAAGTTTTTTGGACATGTGTCTACCTTATCTTTTCTGTTAAGATACAAAAAAAGATAGCCTATTATTCAAATTTACTCAGAAAATTATTTTATAGCCAGTCATGGCTGGAATGCAGATATGAAAAACATCAGACTGTTTGGAACTGACAAAAAGATAAAAAGTTTAAGGAACTTTTAAAAAAATTTCCCTTTTCAAAATTGGCTGGCCATTCATATAGCTCATGAATCTAAAGGTTTAGGTAAGTGAATAGCCTCAGCTTGTTTGAATTTCTCTTAAATTTAATTTAGGTTTAATCATGTGTCTATAAACCTGTACTTTTATCATCATGTTATTTTTCCTTATAGTTTAAACGTTAACATCAATAGACCTCAGAAAAAATAACTGCATTTAAATCTGATGAGCACAAGATGTTCAGATTGTTAGCATGTATCTTGTTTTTGTTACTGTAGCTTCTGGGCTGCATGTACAGCAATTCTGGGATTCCTGTTGGCACAGACGTGACTTAGGAATTGCTTTTACTTATCTGGTGTAAAGGAAACAAAATGATGTCAGTCCACGGATATATGTGATACAATAGAGTCTGAGAGTCACTCACAAGCTAGCTCACACAGACAACATCTACTCAATAGAGGGTGAGCAACCCAGGTTCCAAAAACATCTATGAAATGATACTACATGCTACATGGGGGTCAATTAAGTGTGCTTCATAATTGTTGACAACAAAAACCTGCTTTGATTGGCAATAAAGAGATATGTGATATAAGTTTGAGAAAAACCAATTCAGAGGGAAAGTAAGTACTAGAAATAAGGACACTTTTGTCTAATATAAGCCAATGCTTTAAGCAATAAAGCTCTGAGCTGATTAAAGGTCATGATTGTCTATCAATTTAATTCTATGGTTTATAAAAGGGCAGCTCATTTCATATTTCTGTTATGAACCAGTCACTGTCTATTGTAGGTGTTGGTCTGCCCCAGAGATTAATTTTTCTGACTATCTAGAAATGCCTGTTAATAAAGATTGTTTTGAATAGAATTAATAACTTCAACTTACTTATTAATGAGAAAAGTTTAGTCTTCTGCCCTAAAGCCAGCAGTTTTCGAGGAAGGTTCACAGACAGGTCCTACTCTGAAATGGGTTTGCTGAAGTTTCCCTTGGCCTGGCTTCCCTAAGATTTTTAGAAATGTGATATTTTGGATGCTTTTGTGGTTAAAGTTGACAAGATTTTGAACTAAAAATCTCAGATACTTCACTTCTCAAATATGGTACATTTTTAATGACTAGACAATACATAGATCTGAGTGGTGTCCCTATTCTGTCTGAATTGTGGATATAAACATATAAAATCAAAGTTAATCTGCAAAAACTTGGAAATCCATAAATGAGATTCCGTACTAAGTTGAGACAAATTGAATTTTAACGAGATATTATCAGAATCTTTATAGTTAAGAAAAATAATTTTATTTTATTGTTAGTTTTGTGGTGTTGGTTTGTTTCTTTGGTTGGTTAGTTGGGTTTTTGTTTGCTTGTTTTTGGGGTTTTTTTTCTTCTTTTAGAAGTTCCATTTTCTTTTTTCTTTTTTTCTTTTTATTTTAGATTTATTTCTTTTATATGAGTACTCTGTTGCTGTCTTTAGACACACCAGAAGAGGGCGTTGAATTTCATTACAGATGGTTGTGAGTCACCATGTGGTTGCTGGGATTTGAACGCAGGACCTCTGGAAGAGCAGTCAGTGCTCTTAACCACTGAGCCATCTCTCCAGCCCCATTGTTTTGGGGT
The DNA here is from genome assembly GCF_947179515.1 of Apodemus sylvaticus. Taxonomy (NCBI): domain Eukaryota; kingdom Metazoa; phylum Chordata; class Mammalia; order Rodentia; family Muridae; genus Apodemus; species Apodemus sylvaticus. Next base: position 14,205,892 of record NC_067473.1, on the reverse strand, counting down.
TTTGTTGTTGTTGTTATTGTTTTTGTTTCCTGATAAAGAAAGAAAACAGAGGGGAGCCAGGCATGGTGATGCAGACCTGTAATCAGGATTTAGGAAACAGAGACAGATGATGGGGAATATAAGGCCAGCTTGGTGTATATCACACCTATTTTAGGAAAAAGAAAGGAAGGGAGGAAGGAAGGAAGGAAGGAAGGAAGGAAGGAAGGAAGGAAGGAAGGAAGGAAGGAAGGAAGGAAGGAAGAAAAGAAAGAAAAGAAAGTACAGTTAGCATATGTAGTTACTGATTTATAGAATGTCATTCTATAACAGTTTAAAGAACATATTTGTGCTATGAATGAATATTTCAATGAATTATAAACAACAATAGGAGGTTGATAAAAGGTGAATGTCATAATTTGTCCATGTAATTATATTGACTATACCTGCCAAATTTATCTTTTTTATGATCAAAATTTAAACACAGATAAAAACCCACAATTTAGTTCTTTATGTTTAGAAAAACTAAGATTTCCTTTTAAAAACATTTTAATTGAACATATTTTTCATACAATATATTCTGACCATAGTTTCCCCATCCTCATCTCCTCCAAGATCAAGATCTTTGACACCTTCCCACCCATCCAATTCTATACCTACTTTCTTAGAAAACAAGCAATAAGAATAAAATATGCAAAAAGAAAATACGAGAAACTCATATATGACACACACACCTCAGACAAACACACACAGTACAGAAATACAAAATCAGAAACCATAACATGTAAGAAAAAGATTTTAAAAAATGGCCAAAACAAAGTACTATGAGAAAAAAAAATCTCCAAAAATACTGAGTTCCTTTTGTGTTGGCTAACTACTTCAGCGCATGGAACACCCTGTGATACTCCATGGATGAAAACTGATTTTTCCTTTGCAAGCAGTTGACATTTGTTGGAGATAAGGCTTTGAGGCCTCATGGGCACAGGGGGAAGGTTCCTGAACAAAACACCAATAGCTTATCCTCTAAGATCAAGAATTGACAAACGGGATCTCATAAAATTACAAAGTGTCTGTAAGACAAAGGACACTATCAAAAGGAAAAAAAAACAGCAACCAACAAATTAGGAAAAGATCTTCACCAACCCTACATTGGACAGAGGGCTAATATCCAATATATACAAAGAACTCAAGAAGTTAGACCCCAGAAAGCCAAATAGCCCTATTACAGAGCTAAACAAAGAATTTTCACCTGAAGAATTTAGAATGGCTGAGTAACACCTTAAGAAATGTTCAACATCATTAGTCATTAGGAAAATGCAAATCAAAACAACCTCACACCAGTCAGAATGGCTAAGATTAAAAACTTAGGAGACAGCAGATGTTGGAAGATGTGGAGAAAGAGGAACACTCCTCCACTGCTGGTGGGATTGTAAGATGGTACAACCACTCTGGAAATCAGTCTGGCGGTTCCTCAGAAAACTGGGCATGATACTTCTGGAGGATCCTGCTATACCACTCCTGGGCATATATCCAGAGGATTCCCTGGCAGGTAATAAGGCCACATGCTCCACTATGTTCATAGCAGCCCTATTTATAATAGCCAGAAGCTGGAAAGAACCCAGATGTCCCTCAGTGGAGGAATGGATACAGAAAATGTGGTATATATATATATACACAATGGAATACTACTTAGCAATTAAAACAATAAATTCATGAAATTCTTAGGCAAATGGTTGGAACTGGAAAATATCATCATAAGTGAGGTAACTCATCAAAAAGAACACACATGGAATGTAGTCACTGGTAAGTGGATATTAGCCCAGAAGCTCTGAATACCCAAGACACACCTCACATATCACATGATTCTCAAGAAGAAGGAAAGAGAGGGCCCTAGTTCTGGAAAGGCTTTATGCAGCAATGTAGGGGATTGCCAGGACAGAGAAGTGGGAAGGGGGTGATTGGGGAACGGGCGGAGGGAGGAGGGCTTATGGGACATATGGGGAGTGGGGAACCGGGAAAGGGAAAATCATTTGGAATGTAAACAAAGAATATAGATGGCAATAATAATAGTAGTAGTAGTAGTAGTAATAATAATAATAAGACTTTGAGTCCTCTTTCCTGCCTCAGAGCTGGGACTCCACCTGGCTAAGAACCTGTGTAGGCCCTGCGGGTGCTGCCCTGTCTCTGTGCTTCAGTCCTGTCGTGTCTGTGGGACACTGCTTCCTTGGTGTCAGGCATTCCTACAGGCTCCCACATGCTTTCTACTTCCTCTTCTACGTAGCTTCCAAAACCCCGAGGCAAGGGATCTGATGAAGACATCTCGTTTAGGACTGAGTGCCCCAAGCTCTCTCAGTCTCAGCACATCCTCGGGCTGTGGGTTCTGCAGTAGAAGCTTCTGCAGGAGGACAAGTCTCTAAAGACGGCGGAGCTCATCCTTGATCTAAGGATGCACGGGGAGACTGTTGAGTCGTTTTATTTTACTCTGCTCTGTTAGCAGGACCATAGCACTTGGCTTTACCCTTGCTTTATCTAGTCTCGGGTTTTTGGCTAACAAAACACTGCCAGGCGTGGGAGAGTGAGCCTCAAATCGAATCAGATGGTGGCTGGTTGCACCCACTACTTTTGTACCATGGATACACTAGCATTTCATGCAGGGTGCTCATCACTGTAGAATGAATGGTTTGTAGCTGGGTTGATGTTTACCTTTCTGTTCTGGCAGCAAGCAATGTACCTTGCAGTATCAGTAACACTAGTCAGCAGGCGTGAAAGCTCTAGTTAGACACCAGCGTGACTCCAGCAATAGGGCTTTACCGTCCAGATTAACCAATATTTTTTAAAATATTGATCTGCTCTTAGTAAAATTTGCAAAATAACATATTTTATGTAACAAGTTTTTGTATATAAAGATAATAATTTTTTTTTTTTTTTTTGGCTTTTTGAGACAGGGTTTCTCTGTGCAGCCCTAGCTGTCCTGGAACTCACTCTGTAGACCAGGCTGGTCTTGAACTCAGAAATCCGCCTCTGCCTCCCAAGTGCTGAGATTACAGGTGTGCGCAGCCATGCCCGGCACTATATAAAGATAATATATTATTTCTTTTTTAATAGATTTTTGTAGTTTAAGGAACTTCACAAAATTAAAGTTTATGTTTCAAATGAATAAAGTTTAATCTATAACAATCTCAATGAGCTCTTTTGCAATTGTATATTTTACACATACAAACATTTTTATACCTTTAAAAGCTTGACAGTCCTAATATAATGCCATCATGATTGTTGTCTTGACAGTCTATAAAAATAACTGAAAATGAGTTGCTAAGATACTACCATCTCTGTGTACGTCCTGACAGTCACGTAGATTAACACAAACAGTTTTGTAAAGCACTAAAGGATCGTTTGGGTTTATTCATCTTCATTTCAAAGCAAATTTAAAACTAATATTTTAATATAAGGCATAAAGCTGTAAATTTCAAGGTTTTTCTCAAGTGTACCATTCATAAACACCTGAAAGCTAAGTTGTACCACAAAACACATTCAAAATGTGATTGGTCTATGCGTGTTCTTACTTCTTAATCATCAAGTAAGCAATAGTTCTTACCACCCATATTTTGTTAGTGCCTAAAGAATTCTAGAGGTTCTTCCTCTAGAAACAGAACAGACACAAATGCTATTTATTTATTAGATGTTCTTCTTGATATCATGTATAATTACCATCTCAGATCAATTAACTTGCAGAGAAAAATAACTCAGAACTTTGCTATAAATGTTATAATTTACATTGAGTGTATGTGCACATGTGTACGTGTGCCTGAGTGTATGTGTGTGTATGAGTGCATGGGTGAGTGCGTGCCTGTGTGTTCTCTCTCTCTGTGTGTGTATGTATGTGTGTGTATGTATGTGTGTGTGTATGCATGTGTCTGTCTGTGTGTGTGCATGTACTTGTGTGTGTGTGCGCGCGCACGCCAACAGAGTACATAGAACACGTGAGGTCAGAGGACAACAGTGGGAGTTGGCAGGTCATTGGTCTTGACGGTGGGCACCTTTACCCACTGAGCCTTCACATCCACCCAGAGTATTCTTAAATGCAGTCTTCTGAGAGAACAAAGCTTGTTTTGCAGACAACGTTGTTTTAATCTTGTTACTACAGCAGATCAAAAGTCTGTGTGTGTGCAATGTTTGCTGTAAGATGTTAGCTGTCCACTTGTGTACACATGGACTTAAGCTCAGCCTAAGGATATCTTCTCCCAAAACTCTTTTCCTCACTTCAGTTTATTTTACAATGCATTTCCCCCTACACACGCGCTCAAACTGATGAGACGTGTGACACCCCCTACCCCTTTACCCTCTGCCATACTTACCTCTGGAAGGAGGGACGAAAGCACAGCCTGGTAATCCACAAAAGATTGGGGGGGGGGGGAAACATTGGTTTACAGATAAGAGGCAGAATCATTAAAATTAAAACTCACTACCAAAAAAAGTAGGAGCTAGAACAGAAAGGATCATAGCAGTCCTACACACAAAGCCAGCCGTTCCACTAGGTGGCACTCCAGGACATCTTCCTTTCTTGCCTCTGATGGACTTCTGCTCATGAAATTGATTTCAGACATAAGCACATGGTTCTCATTTTTATGTGATGCATATGCTCTGGGTGGAATCTACACATGAGACCACTCGCTAACCCAATTATAGAGAAGTCACCAGACGACGCACAGTCCCATGCCCTCGGAGATTAAGAAACAGAAATCAGGAGAGTTATAATAGTTATCAGGAATTGGCAGGCTGTGAGTAACAATGGCCCACTGCAAAAGACAAGGAACCTGGTGCTCAGGCAAACTACCATGTCCCAGTTCCAAAAGTTGTGTGTACAGCTAAATCTACATTTGTTGTTTGCCATCTTTTCTTTTTTATTGACAGTTGTTTCACTACTTTATGTAGCATTATAAACATTTCCTAAGATGAAAAACTACACCCCTCAAGTCTCATGTACAATGAATGAACTCATTGGCTAATACTAATAATTTTTTAGTATTTTTATTTTTATTTTTTTAATTTTAATTTATTTACATTTCAAGTCTTATTCCTTTACCTGGTTCCCCCCTCTCCCAGAAACCCCCTCTCCTACCACCCTCTTCCTGCTTCTATGAGGGTATTCCTCTACCCACCTGCCCACTCACACCTCCCCACCCTCAATTCCCCTACACCGGGGCATTTATCAAACCTTCATAGGACCAAGGATCTCTCCTCCTATTGATGTCTGACAAAGCCATCCTCTGCCACATATGCAGCCTGAGTCATGTGTACTTCTTGGTTGGTGGCTTAGTCCCTAGGAGCTCTGGGGAGCTCTGGTTGGTTGATATTGTTGTTCTTCCTATGGGGTTGCAAACCCCTTCAGCTCCTTCAGTCCTTTCTCTAACTCCGCCATTGGGAACCCCACACGCAGTGCAATGGTTGGCTGCAAGCATCTGACTCTGTATTTGTAAGTCTCTGGCAGGGCCTCTCAGGAGACAGCTATATCAGGCTCCTTTCAGCAAACCTTTCTTGGCATCCACAATAGTGTCAGAGTTTGGTGACTATCTCTGGGATGAGTCCCCAGGTGGGACAGTCTCTGGATGGTCTTTCCTTCACTCTCTACTTTGCACTTTGCCTCCATATTTGCTCCCAAGAGTATTTTGTTCCCCTTTCTAAGAAGGACCGAAGCACCCACACTTTGGTCTTCCTTCTTCTTGCGCTTCATGTGGTCTCTGAATTGTATCTTGGGTATTCTGACTTTTGGGGCTAATATCCACTTATGAGTGAATACATACCCTGTGTGTTCTTTTGTGATTGGGTTAGCTCACTTAGGATGATATTTTCTAGGTCCATCCATTTGCCTAAGAATTTCATGAATTCATCATTTTTAATAGCTAGTAGTACTCCATTGTGTAAATGTACCACATTTTCTGACTCATTCCTCCGTTGAGGGACATCTGGGTTCTTTTAAGCTTCTGGCTATTATAAATAAGGCTCCTATGAACATAGTGGAACATGTGTCCTTGTTATATGTTAGAGCGTCTTTTGGGTATATAACCAGGAGTGGTATAGCTGGGTCCTCATGTACAATTTTCTGAGGAACCACCAGATTGATTTCCAGAGTGGTTGTACCAGTTTGCAAGCACACCAACAGAAGAGGACTGTCCGTCTTTCTCTACCATGCATCTGGATAGGCAGGGGTTTGTGTTTCCCTGGTTCGTATGGGTCCCAGTTAAGCTGGGCGTTGGGGAAGATGTTGTAGCCTCAACTGTGATCTTGAGTATGTCAGAGCTCCAGTGATCCTGGGTGTGTCCGATATCCTGGGAGTCAAGCTTCCTCTGTGATCCTGTCATCCTGTCATTCTGGGCATTTCAGAGAACCTGGGAGTCAGGCTCCCTCTGGGGTATTGTAGGAGCATGTGCAGAGCCAGTGCCCCAGGTCTGCTCTGGGGGCAGATTCAGACCAGAAGGAACCTGTACCATTGCCTGGCCAGAAGTTCCTGTGTCCCTGTATCCCAGGGGTCCCAGTTACTCTGGGTGTTGGGGCAGATGTTGTGGTCTTTCATTTTTTTCTCTATGTGGCCCAATGCTATGGGCAAGGGGGAAACACGAAAATTTTCTTTGTCCCAATTTTGACCAGAACACTAAATAAATTACTTTTTGTATGTATTATATAAGTTTCTCTTAATACTTTTTAGTATTTGGATCCAATATTTCCTAAGCATCTTATAGCACATGAAGGATTACTTAATTGCTAAGAATATATGATTTTGTTTAACTTCCTATTTTATTACTGAATTAGATAATTGAAGTTCTGTAAAAATAAGCATGATCAGAAAATATAAATCATTCCTATAAGAGCTAGTTTTATTTTCTCAAATGAAATACTCCATGAGAAAAATTGACAGTTTGTCTAGGAATCAGAAAAGGGAAAGCAAGTTTTCCATCCATGATCAATGTATTAAAGAACTAGGATGTGTGAACTAAAGTTCCCAGGGGAAAAGGCCACACAGAAAAGGTTGATTTGTGGATTCAGAATGCCCTGGTTGTATTGCTGTCCCGAGAAGCTCTGCCAGAGGCTGACCAATACAGATGAAGCTGTTTGCAGCCAACCATCAGACTGAGCATGAGGATGCCAGTGGAGGAGTTAGTGGCTGAAGGAGCTGAAGGGCTTTGCAACCCTATAGGAAGAATAACAATATCAACCAACCAGACACCCCAGATCTCCCAAGGACTAAATCAACAACCAAAGAGTACACATGGAGGGACCCATGGCTCTAGCTACATATGTAGCTGAGGACCACCTTATCTGGCATCAATAGGAGAGGAGGCCTGTGATCCTGTGAACGCTCGATGACCCATAGGGGAAGGCTAGGGTTCTGAGGCAGGAGTGGGTGGGCGGGTGGGGGAACATTCTTGTAGAGGCAGGGGAAGGGGATACGTGATAGGGGGTTTGTGGAGGAGAAACTGGGAAGGGGGTAACATTTGAAAAGTAATTAAATAAAATAACCAAAAAAAAAAAAGAAAGGAAGGAAGAGAGAAAAACAGAAAGAAGGAAGGAAGGAAGGAAGGAAGGAAGGAAGGAAGGAAGGAAGGAAGGAAGGAAGGAAAAAAAGAAAAAAGAAAGAAAGAAAGAAAAAGAAAGAAAGAAAGAAAGAAAGAAAGAAAGAAAGAAAGAAAGAAAGACAACCCAAATGCCCTGATGATTCAGAGTTAAAGTGCTAAGGGTCTGAAGATAAATTACTTTGAGGTATCTGAGTCCCCAAGCCATCCATTGCCCACACATCTTGTTTCATGTAACAGTCTGGTAACTACTAGGCAAATCTCTTTGAAATGTACTGACAGGCCACTGGCTTTGACGATTCAAAGTAGTGAATGTCTTCAGACAGCCTATGAGGCCTATGAAGACATTACTCTACTTTGCTGTAAGCAGTTTTCTGGATATTACCATTGATGTATTTCAAAAGAACCTTGATTTTCACTTTCTTCTTTGTTGTTTGTATAAAACCCTCATGCAACTGTTACCACAAGGAACATGAGATTTGCAGTAATCTGTGTCCCTTTGATTCCTGGTCACTAACAGTTGGCTCAACATAAACTATCACTTATTCTCTTTGGGGTAAGTTCTATGTTTTGCCACGACATATTTTGACTCCTGAAAAGTAGGACGGCCTGGTTGACCCACTTACCAGTACCGTCATCTGGATCAGCACATACACCAGTATAAGCTCCTTGTACCCATCCATCCTAGTTTATCTCCAGACTCTGTTGAGGGATCCTAAGGCAGTAGTTTAAAAGCCGGCCAATGTGACCAAGGTATATAATATTAGACAGGGACTAGAAGAGAGCCCAGCTGCCTTCACTGACAGAGTCATGGAAGCGTTTCAACAACACACTTCTATGTATCCCAACTCTCAGGAAGCAAAGGCAGCAGTGGTCATGGCTTTTATTAACCTGTCTGCTCCGGATATTAACAGAAAACATCAGACTCAGAGACTTGGAGAAAAGAGTCTCCAGGATTTAATGGTGGTGGCAGAAAAGGTTTTTGAAAGAATAGGGACAGTGCTGAGGAAAAACAAGTAAGGGTCAAGAATCGGGAGAACCAGAACCTATCTAATATCATGTTAGCGGCAATGCCCGAGCCGGAGGATGGGAGGAGACACCTCAAACACCTGACTAACAGTGAAGGTAGGGGAGGACCTAGAAAGGGGGTCACCTGCCCCCAGCTAGGCAAAAAATCAATGTGCCTATTGTAAAGAAGAATGCCCCAAGGAGGTCAAGTCAAGAGAGACAGTTCTAAATATGACAATCAAGGAAGACAGTGATTAGAGAGAATGGCTCTCAGTTCCAGTCCCCAAACCCAGGGTAACAACCCTTGAGGTAGAAGCCCACCGAATTTATGGTGGACACAGGAGCCCAGCACTCAGTCTTTCTACAAGTAACTAGACCCTTGTCTACCACGACATCTTGGGTACAGGAAACTATAGGGATGAAACAATGAATGCATGGACTATTGGAAGGAAAGTGGACCTTGGTGTGGGGCAAGTAGCTTACTCCTTTATAGTAATCCCTAACTGTCCAGGCCTACTGTTGGGGCATGACTTACTAAGCAAGATGAGGATGCAGATACATTTAACCCCTGAAGGTACTAAAGTATTAAATGGAAGAGGACATCCCATTCTAGTGCTGACTATGGGACTGGCTGATGAATACAGATTTCTCAAGATTCCCAGAGAGCCAAGCCAGGACATCAACATCTGGCTTTGGCAGTTCCCATCTTTGTGAGCTGAAATAGGCGGGATGGGAGAAGTCGAACACTGACCCTTGTGTTTGTTGAGCCCAAACCTGGGAATGATTGAGTGCAGGTCAGGCAGTACCCCATGTCTAAGGAAGCCCATGAAGGGGTCATTCCTTATATCAGGTGGCTATTAGATCTAGGGGTCTGACATGAATACACCCCTGTTACCTGGTCCGAAAGCCTAATATCAATGACCTAATATCAATCTCCAGTTTGGCCTAATATCAAATCTAATATCACTCTCCAGTGCAAGCTCCGAGAGAAGTTAGCAAATGGGTGATGGGCGCTCATCCCCCAGCCCCTAACCCACACACGCTGAGTTCTCTACCTCCAGACCCTCTTGTATATAGTACTGGACTTAAAGGACGCTGTCTTTAGCCTCTCTTTAGTCACATAAAAGCCAAAATTACTTTGTTTTCAAATGATACAACCCTGATAAAGGAATTAATGGACAACTCACTTGGACCGAACTCCCCCAAGGCTTCAAGAACTCTCCAATCATCTTCAATGAGACCTTGTGTGAGGACTTGGGTGAGTTTTGCTCCATGCACCCCAAATAATCCTTTTACAACATGTAGATGGCTTGCTAAGTGTAGCCAGCAAATAGGAAGCATGTCTGAAATATACTGAACAACTTCTATAAAACCTAGGGAAATTAAGGTACTGTGCATTGACCAAGAAGTCCCAGATTTGCAAAGAAGGAGGTACAATATTAGGTCTATATCTACAGAGGAGGTAAGAGATGGCTATCCCAAGTCAGAAAAGAAGTAGTCTTGAAAATCCCCACTCCTAAAAAGGTAAGGGAAGCCAGGAGGTGGTGGCGCACGCCTGTAATCCCAGCACTCTGGGAGGCAGAAGCAGGCAGATTTCTGAGTTCAAGGTCAGTCTGGTCTACAGAGTGAGTTCCACAACAGCCAGGGCTACACAGAGAAACCCTGTCTCGAAAAACCAAATCCAAAAAATAAATAAATAAATAAAAAATAAAAAAATAAAAAACCCCAAAAAATGTAAGGGAAGTGAGGGAGTTCCCGGGGATGGAAGGCTTCGCTGCTTGCAGATCCCTGGGTTTGCCAAGTTGGTCAAGCCATTCTATAAAGCCCCACAAGGAACAGTCAGGCGTCACATGAACTGGTAGCCATCAGAGGCACAGGATGCACTAAAACAAACCCTACTGTCAGCCCCTGGCTGAGGACTGCCAGATGTAACTAAGCCATTCCACCTGTTCATAGATGAACATAAAGAAATAGCCAGAGGGGTCCTAACCCATCATCTGGGACCATGGTGGCCTCCAGTAGCTTATCTATCCAAAAAGTTTGATCTGGTAGCATTAGGCTGGCCACCCTGCCTTCAAATGGTGGTCAGAGTGTCACTGCTGGTAAAGAAAGAGATAGATAAGCTGACTTTAAGACGACAAGACCTGGTTATCATCTCTGCCCACGCCATAGAAGAAATCCTAAAGCCACCTCCAGACCACTCACTGGCTTAGTAATGCCCAATGACCACATGGTACATCAGACTCCATAGTTGAATCCTACCAGAATTTCCCTCCAGACCCCTACTGCCTTGAACCCTGCTATTCTGCTGCGCGACCCAGACTAGAAGACATTACTTCAGGATTATACAGATATCCTAGCACAAGTGCAGAGAATTCAAACGGACTTACAAGACATGCCTCTCCTACATACAGAGGTAACCCGGTTCACTGATGGCAGCCGCTTCGTTCAGGATGGATGAAGCTATGCAGGGGCAGCGACAGCTTAAAAGGAGGAAGTCATCTGGGCAGAGGTTTTACCTATTGGAATATCAGCTCAATAGGCGGAGCCAGTTGCACTAACAAAGACTGACTTTAAGAAAGGCCAAAAAGCTAAATATCTACACTGACAGTTGTTACATGTAGGGGGAGTTTCCCTAATTATTGATTGGCTAAGTAAAGCCAGCAGAAGCTAATCATTTCTGGGCAAAAGATAAGGCAGGATTTCCAGGCAGGACTGTAAGAGAAGGACAGAGAGAATTTGGTGGCAGACCAGGCTGGTAGTGGAGAGGAAGCTACAGACGTGTAGGTCTCTTGGGGCACCGATAGTTTGCAGCCTCCACAGGCAACTGAAGAGGCTGAAGAGGATGGGTCAGGATAGTCTTGGCCCAGCCTTTGAGTTATCTGGTCAGTTTTAAAATATAAAGGTCTCTAGTGTTTTCCTTCCAGGGGTCTAAAGCGAGGTGGGTGAGGTGGCTGTTGCAGTACGGGCAATCAACAGGCAGAAACCAGAGCACTAGCATGGGAGCTGAGTCCACAGGGGTGGTAGTTGGTGGCTTGGTGGAACCAACCACAAGACTTTAAAGAGCTTGGGTGGAGCTCTCGAGAAGGAGAAAACGTGGCACGGGTCTCAGGAAAACACCAGCTGGCAGCATGGCAACGACTGTTCTCGGACCATAGCCGGGAAGGTGGAACTTTCCAGAGTTTGTGGAAGAAGCGTTAGCTAGCAAGCCAACTGTGACTGCTTGTCCCAAAGTCTAGCTGCAACTAGTGTGGTTTTCTAAGATTACATGCAACAGTTATACCCTTGTACCTGTGCGTGTTCATGAGGCAATATATAGAAAAAGGAGGCTGCTGACCGTACACACACACACACACACACACACACACACACACACACGACTATTAAAATAAGGGGGGGGGGGGGGGAATGGCCCTTTTAATGGCTCTTTGGCTCCCAAAAAAATTAGCCCCCAGCATCGGAAAGGGGATGATCCAGTCACCAGGCAATAACCTAGCAAATCAAGCAGCTAAGGAAATATCCCTGAAAGCAGAGCCTATGTTAGCATCACATTTCCAGAATCAGGGGATACCTGATTGCCAGCTGATCCCAAATATAAAACAGAGGACCTCAGATAAATCAAGCAGCTGCCCATGACTAAATTCCTAGAGGGATGGTAGCAGTCGGCAGAAAAGCTAGTCCTGCCTGCAGATCTAGGAGATCGAGTCCTAACCAAAATACACTTATCAACTCACATGGATACCCAGAGAATGTAAGATTTGATTCATCATGCAAAGCTCAAGATATAAGATACTAGTCTTTTTTTTTAATGATAAAATTGAAGATTTATGTGGAAAATATTTCTGAAAAAATAAAATTGACAATTTTCATGGAAAATTAAAGAGTAAAGTGGTAGACATAAAAACATTGCTAAATTAATTGAAAAATGAAATAGAAACATTTTATGATAGAATTCAGGATTTATGTGGAAAATATTTCTGATAAAACTGTAGAAAATGTAGAAAACCATGTTAAAATTGAAGATTAACGTGGAAACTTTATAAAGATATAATAAAGGTAAGCATAAAAGTATTCCTAAGTTGATTGAAAGTGCAATTATAAACATTTCCTGATAATGTTGAAGATTTACATGGAAAATATGTCTAATAAAATTGGAGAAATATATAGAAAAACATGTTGAAATTGAAGATTATCATAGAAATTATATAGATTAAATGGTAGGCATAAAATAATTCTAAGTTGATTTAAAGTGGAATTATAAACATTTTCAGGTAAAATTGAAGATTTACATGGAAAATATTTCTGATAAAATTCAAGAAATATATAGACAAACATGTTAAAATTGACTATATCATGGAAAATTATACAGATAAAATGGTATATATAAAAAAACCTTTCTAAATCAATTTAATTCCACCAATCAATAATTGGTGGAATTAAAAACATTTTGTGATAAAATCAGAGATTTACATGGAAAACATTTCTGATAAAATATAAGAAATATTTAGAAAAACATGTTAAAATTAAAGATTATCATGAAAAATAATGTAGATAAAATGGTAGACATAAGATATTCCATGATAAAACCAAATTTACACCATATCTGTCTACAAATCCATCCCTACAAAGGATAAGAGATGTAAAATGCCAACACAAGGGGGGAAACTATATCATAGGGAAAGCAAGAAAGTAATCTTTTCCCAACAAACCCACACAAACATAAAAATAACTTCAAAAATAACAGGAAGCAACAATCGCTATTCCTTAATATCTCTTAACATCAATGGACTCAATTTTCCAATAAAAAAGAGAAATAATTTTCATGTCAATATTCAATTTTATCAGAAAATATTTGTAGTTCCTCTTTCAGTTAATTTAGTAAGATGCTAGTTTATTTTAAAACATTTTTTGTTGTTGTAGTTCTTGTTTTTTCGAGACATGGTTTCTCTGTGTAGCCCTGTCTGTCCTGGAACTCACTCTGTAGAGCAGGCTGGCCTCAGAAATCTGCCTGCCTCTGCCTACCAAGTGCTGGGATTAAAGGCATGCGCCACCACCGCCCCGCTAAGATGCTAGTTTCAAAACTGATAAAAATGGTGGCTAGCTGCAAAGTCTGCCAGCTCACTAACGTAACTACAACACCACAACTAGAACCACAACCGGATCCAGTGATTTTTGGGAAGTCAATTTCACTGAGGTTAATCTTGGACAATATGAGTACAGGTATCGCCTGTGTTTGTTGACACCTTTTTGGGTTGGACTGAACTATTTCCTACCAAACAGGAGACTGATCTGAAGGTGGTAAAGAAATTACTCAAAGACATACTGTCATACTTTGCAGAGATGATAGGGTCAGATAATGGACCAGTTTTTGGGTCCATGGTAAGTCAGAATTTCTCCATGGCCCTGAGGATTGATTGGAAATTACAATGTACTTATAGATGTCAGAGTTCAGGATAGGAAAAAGAATAAATAAAACTCTAAAAGAGACCCAAACTTAATTAGCTGTGGAGACTGTTGGTAACTGGGTGGCTCTTCTCATCTCTGCCCTCCATAGGGTACATAATTTACCCTCTATAGGGTACATAATTTACCCTCTATAGGGTACATAATTTACCCTCTATAGGGTACATAATTTACACTATTAGATGAGACTTATTCCATTTGAAATCATGTTTAAAACAACAACCCCATCACCCTTAACTTGCAGATGGAAATCACTGCAGAATTCGAGGACCCGCCCCTCTTGGAGAACACAAAAGCTATCCAATGGTCCCACAAACAGGACTGGCCTAAACCACTGTGCTCTTATGAAACAGGTCTCCCACTGAACCAAGCCCAGCCTGTTGAAGGTAGTCAACATTGCAGCTTAGATCCATTGCACCCACACCTTGGCAGCAGAGTAAGAGTAGGAACAAAAAGACCCCCTATGACTGGCTCAACCCGGACAGCAGACATGGCTGGTTTCCATGGATACCGAGAACCTGCTCAGGCTCCAGCTGCAATGTAGGGGCTTCTGAAACGTATCTGGACATTCAGAATGCTGATTCTAGGAAGCATGAGTTCTCCCTCCTTTCCTGTCCCTTCTGACCCTGGTGCAGCTAGTACCAAGAATCCACTATTATGCAGATAAGGAGATAATGGGAGTATTGTTTAATAAGGACAACTGGCTTACAGACTTAAAAGAGAACCCCTTACAATTACTTTGGCTGTCTTGATAGGGTTGGGGCTGGTGGGAGCTTGGACTGGCATACCCACACTAGTGCTACAGAGTTCCAGCTATGCCAACTTAAAACCAGCCATTGATGAAGACATTAAAAGACTGAAAAGAAGAGGAATAGCCCACTTAGACTGAAAAACTCTCTGACAGAAGTTGTGTTACAGAATAGAAGAGGGTTAGGCCTGTTGTTCTTATAACAAGGAGGACTACATGCTACTCTAAAAGAGTGATGTTGTTTTTATTTGAATCATTCTGGGGTGATCAGAGACTTGCTGACTAGATGAAGAAAAAGTTCATATAAACGACTAAAGCTATGCAGCCCAAGGATGGTTTGAATCATGTTTAATAACTCCCCCTCGTTGACTACTCTGATTTCACCCTGCTTGGTCCTTTATTCATACTTTCGTATTGTGCCCAGATTGTATAAAAGCCCAAAGAGACCACCGGGAACCACGTGAGAGTCTTTATTCAAGCTCATGTTTGGGTCACAAGCCCTCCCTGTGCAACAGGTTAAGAAAGTGACGCTTAGGTTTAGGGGCTTAGGGTTTATTTAGAAAAAGTTTGCAAGCTGAGGCTTTCAAGCCTTGGCATCTTGACCTGGGAAAGACTTATGTTTTCTTAGCCCTCTCTGTTATCAGCTAGCTGCAGTTGCTGTGTCTATTTTGTTACTGTCAGGAACATCTCATCATTTTTTTCAGAGCTCTAGGATCAGGGTCATATCCTTCCAAGGACATATATTTCTTCAAGGACAGCAGCTTAAAACAGAGTTTAGATGACAAGATGGAATCTGTCCTGCTGCTTTTTTCCCTCTTTATTGGCCATGCCTTTCTAAGGGCAAGTTAACTTAGAATGGAGTCTTAAAAAAAGAGTGGAGTTTATTCTGCTACCTCAGTCCTTCACTTGTTGCTATTAACCTTTGGTCCCTGAATACTAAGCAGAGTAATGTGGTTTACAAAAGACAGAGTAGGGACAATACAGCTCATGGTATTTAGATCTTAATTTATAGAACTAACACCTGAAGGACCGGAGGAACAGCTTGAAAATATTCCCCTGATGCTGTTAAGAACCCCCTGACTGGGCCCCCTAAGGATACAGAAGAAAAGAGAAATTGTAAAGCCCAACCAACACCATTTCTGAAGAAACGGTTTTGTAGGAGACCAGGAGCTAAGCTCCAGTTCCAGAAAGAAAATCACCAAGTTCACCTGAACAAACATCCTATGACAACCCTCCCCCTCTCTCCCCCAGCAACATCCAGGCCACAATAGCAGGATCAAGGTACATAGGGACAACCTAAGACATCCTGCAGAGAATAGATAACTTAGCCATCCTGTTTATCAGGTGGATTTGCCCCCATTCAGTTCCTGCAAATTACATAACAAATGCAGTGTTTAAAATATCAACCAGATGACCTGTATGGAAATTCCACAAGCTTGTTATAACCACAATAGAAATCCTACCCCTAGACTCGGGTCTCTCACTCTGACCAGCTGCAACAGGGACAGTGAGAGACTTTGCTCTTGAGATTATAATAAAGACCCTTATGTCTTTGCATCAAAATTGGCTCCTTGGTGGTCTTTGGGGTCGCTGTGACTTGGGCATACCAACCACAAGCATCCTTAAGATGACTCCAATGTGGAAAAATACCCCATGTGCTACACAATTTCTTTTTTCTTTTTCTTTTTTTACTTTTTTTTTGTAGATATATATATTCTTCATTCACATTTCAAATGTTGTCCCCTTTCCTGGTTCCCCCCCCTCACTCCCCCCTCCCCCCACAAGTCTTATCCCTTCCCCCATGTTCCCCAATCAACCCTCTCCCTCTTCCATGTCCCAACATTCCCCCACACTGCAGCATCAAGGTTTTCCAGGACCAAGGGCCTCTCCTCCCTTTGATGTCCAAGAAGACCATACTCTGTTGCCTATGTGTCTGGAGCCATGGGTAACTCCATGTGCACTCTCTGGTTGATGGTTTTGTCCCTGGGATCTCTGGGAGTACTGGGTGGCTCATATTGTTGTTCCTCCTATGGTGCTACAAACCCCTTCAGCTCCTTGGATTCTAGGTCCTCCATTGGGGACCCTGTGCTCAGTTCAGTGGCTGGCTGAGAGTGTATTTGTCATGCACTAGCAGAGCCTCCCAGGTAATAACTATATCCGGCTCCAGTCAGCAAGTCCTCGTGGGCATCAATAATAGTGTCTGGGTTTTGTAACTGTATATGGGATGGATCACTAGGTCAGGTAGTCTCTGGATGGTCCTTCCCTCAGACTCTGCTCCACACCAGAGAACTCCTACAGCTGGTAAACAACTTCAGCAAAGTGGCCGGATATAAAATTAACGCAAACAAATCAGTAACCTTCCTATCTACACTCAAAGAAAAAACATACTGAGAAAGAAATTAGGGAAACGACACCCTTCACAATAGTCACAAACAACATAAAAGTATTTTGGTGTGACTCTAACTAAACAAGTGATCTGTATGACAAGAACTTCAAGTCTCTGAGGAAAGAAATAGAAGAAGACCTCAGAAGATGGAAAGATCTCCCATGCTCATGAAATGGCAGGGTTAATAGAGTAAAAATGGCCATCTTACCGAAAGCAATCTACAGATTCAATGCACTCCCCATCAAAATCCTGAGTCAATTCTTCACAGAGTTAGAAAGAGCAATTCTCAAATTCATCTGGAATAACAAAAAACACAGGATAGGAAAAACTATTCTCAACAATAAAAGAACTTTTGGGGGGGATCAGTATCCCTGACCTCAAGCTGTACTACAGAGCTTGAGGTCAGGGATACTGATTAATGTTAAAAACTGCATGTTATTGGAACAGGGACAGGCAGGTAGATCAATGGAATAGAATTGACAACCCAGAAATGAACCCATACACCTATGGTCACTTTATCTTTGACAAAGGAGCTAAAGCCATCCAGTGGGAAAAAAGATAGCCTTTTCAACAAATGCTGCTGGTTGGCTATACAATTTCTTAGGGAAACCCAAAGAATGTCTTGGTTTCCTGGATTAGGGAAACCAATTTTTGGCTTAGATTGAAAATATCAAACAACAGTTGGTGAATTGCCTGGAGTTTTGAGCCCACGCAAATTTCTCTAAACAAGCTAGATAACCAAGAGACTCAGTAGAGGGAATATCTCCACTGGAGTGGGACTTGAGGGAGCTACTGACAAAAGCCATGCAGACTTCTGACCCAAAACAAAGGGACCTGGAAAGCATGGAGAAGGTTGCAACTTTACGTCAAAGATGGAAAACAAAAGTTTAAAACAAAGAAATTTTTTCAGAAAATTGTTATCGCACATGTCTTGTACTATTGTGTTAATTTAGTTCTGAAAGTATTTGTGCAATTGGACCATCATTGTGGTCTTATGATACCTACCAGAAAGATTATACCAACCATAATGACAGCAATGATTTTCCCCCCTAGGGAGAACATTTGATAGCTCTAAATTGATTTTTTTTTCTTGTTGAAATGTTTTTCTTTCTTTCTTTCTGTTTTTGTTGTTGTTGCTGCTGTTGTTATTGTTGTTTTGTTTTCTTTGCAGAGTAAGCTGGAAATCCTAGCCAATAGGATTTCCTGTTGAAACATGATGCCCATTCATGACCTTTAATTCCACAATCCTATAGACTAGGATTTCCAGCTTACTCTGCAAAGAAAACAAAACAATAACAACAGTAACAACAAAGAATCTCTAGAGGAAGATTTTTTTGGGAATCTCTAAGGGAGGAAGAGATAATAAAATATAGGAGACATTGTTTTAGTAAGGGTTTTACTGATGTGAACAGATACCATGAAAAAGGGAACTCTTACAAAGGACAACATTTAATTGGAACTCTGCTTACAGGTTCAGAGGTTCAGTTCAGTATCATCAAGGTGATGTCCAGGAAGACATGGTACAGGAGGAACTGAGAATCCTACATCTTCATCTAAAGGAAGCCAAGAAGCAAACTGTCTTCAGGCAAGTAGGAAAATGGTGTCAAAGCCCATCCAAACATTAATACTCTTCCTTCATCAAGGCCATACCTCCTCCAACAAGGCCACACTTTCTATGAGTGCCAAGCATATTCAAACCAACACAGACATGAATGTGGGTTTGGAATGCTGACATTAGAAATGCTAGTTTAAACAGAGAAGGGCTGAAAGGGTAAGGGGAGAGGAAGAAAGTGGTTGAAGAGGGAGAGTGAACAAGACCAATGGCATGAGAAGCCATATGGAAGCTGCCATTTTATACCTTTGTTAAAAACTATAATGTAAGAAAAGGGAGTCCAAGAGGAAATACAACCATAGGGGGAAATTAAACAAACAAGCAGTTAGCATGTTTGAACATAAAATTTGGGAGAGCCAGCATCTAGTTCTTTGGACCACTGTCATTCATACCTGGCTCTAGAATAAACTCCCTTCCCTTCAAGGAGGGAGCTGGCTTTGTGCACCTGCAGGAAGGGGCATGTTCTGTCGAAGCGTCCTTTCTACTACTTAGTACATCCTTGTTTTGTTTTTGAGTCAGTTTTACCATCTGTTAAGGTCTTGATGCTGTGAAGAGATACCATGACCATGATAATTATTAAAAGAAAACAAACAAACATGTAATTGGGGCTGGCTTGCATTTCAGAAGCTTAGTCAATATTTGTCATGGCAGGAAACATGGTGACATGTAGGCAGACATGTGACTGGAGAGGTAGCTGAGAGTCCTACACTTGAGTCAGTAGGCAGCAGGAAAAGAAAAAGACACACAAGGCCTGGTTTGAACTTTTGAGACCTCAAAGCCCACCCCACAGTGACACACTTCCTCCAACAAAGCCCCACCTACTCCATCAAGGCCATACCTCCTATTAGTGCCACTTCCTATGAGTGTATGAGGTCACTTTCATTCAAACTACCACAGCATCTTACAGGTTTGATCAACATTTAAATGTACTCTTTTTTTATGTTCACATGACAATTACATAATTAAGATTTTGAAAATACTACCTACCCATCAATATTCTCTTAGAGTCTGCCTTTCAACACTACACTCATAGTCGTGAGACTACCAGAAGGTCTCTGTCAGTGCTTACTGAGTGAACTAGTTAGGTGAGTGAACTAGATACCACAAGAAATGAAACTAGATGTAGGGCATGACTTACTTATATCTAATCAGTTTTTATTGTTATCTGAAAATCAACTGAAGACCTAGGTTTTAAAGTTTCTAGTCCAAGGGCATTTTTAATAAAACGTGTCAGCTTGAAGCCCATATACATGACTAGATATTCAAATAGTTTTGTTACCACATGCTTGGAACAAAATATTTTGTTACCTGAAATAAACTGAAAAATGTTATAACTTCGTTAAACTTTATTATAATATTCAATCACCTTAATGGATGTCAAAAATTATGTATACCAGTAATGTGAAGGAGGTAGTTAACAAAACAATATTGCCCATTACATATTTAGTGAACAGTTTTATTACTGTAATACCCAGATATTAAAATTTCAATAAGAAATGGTAATATATATGAATTATGTTGTGTAAAAATGAACACAGCAGGTCAAATACTACCATCTTTATGATTCAAGGTATTTATAGCATGATTTTGAAAGTATGTATTTTTAGAACTAGAGGGAATATCACACAATCTCGCATAAACCTGCATTTTTCTGAAGATAAGCATAAAAATCTGCCCAAGAGGCAGGAGAGGTGGCTAAGTGGTTAAGAGTGCTTGCTACTCTTCCAGAGGACCTGAGTTTGATTCCTAGCCCTGACATGACAGCAGTCTGAAACTTCAGTTCCAGAGACTGTGAGTCATCTCACCTTCACAGGCATGAGGCATGCGTTCAATTCCTAGCAACCACAGAGACTCACAACCATCTGTAATGGGATCTGATGTCTTCCTCTTCTGGTGTGTCTGAAGACATCGACCATGTACTCACATACATAAAATAAATAATAAATCTAAAACAAAAAGTCAGGTTTTCTCTGTCACTGTCATGCTTCCTTTATGCTACGTGAGACTTAGCACGACCTCAGTGCTGCTGACAGCAGAAGACCTACCCCAGATATTATCAAAATCTGAGGTTGTACTTCTTGATGCTCAGTCAAAATTCAGGAGACAAAAACCTAACGAAAGTAAAACATGATCATTTAAAAAATGAATTTTATTCATTGAGAAAAGGAAGAGACTGTGGTGTTCAAATCTCCTCTTTGAAAGGTAAAAGTGGAAGAGTTATTCTGAGCCACTAGTGTTTACAAGAAGAAAGTGGGTTGGAGATACCCATGATGGGATGGGGTATTTCTCTGCAGTTTCCCCTTTCCTTTGGAAGGGACCCAAATCTGATCCTGAGACCTCCTGGAGGCCAGAGGCCAAGCTTCTTTTTATGTAAGTCATTTCATGTGAGCTAAGTTGGGGAGAGGTTTCACGGATGGCCGTATTGAGCATTTAGAATATTGGGTGAAAGGAGTGTGTGTGGAAAGGCTAGGGAAGAGATGAGCAGGGAAGGGTGAGGTGGTTCTCCTGCCGCTTCCATGCTGCAAGGCAAAACAGACCCAAAGGGAGACTATGCCATCTTCCTCGAAACACTCTGGATGGCTCCTGTGTGGCACAGCAGGAAGACATGTGTGCAGGAAGACATGGGGAGGGCACATAAACAGACATCCTCCCCTCCTTGTACAGCGTTCTGCACTAGGATCCTCAGTCTACAGGGCCTCAAGCTGAATAAACCTTCATATTTTATACACTTTCCGATCTATCATATTGTTACAGAGAAGACAAGCCAGACAAGAAAACTGATTCTTTCTAGTGTTATTTTCAATAAGCAATAATGGTCTGCAGACAAAATTCAAACCGTGTGACCAAAGCTCATAGATCTACTTTTAGGTATCTTCTGGAAAATTCTTTATTTTATAACAGTTATTCTTATTTTAGTTTGGGATAAGATCAAACAATAGTGAATTAGATAGAATTCAGTGACTAAGAAACAATTGGCAGGAGGAAAAATCACATTCTTATCTATATATGCAAAATCCTATTTAAAAATTAAAACCTCTTGAGTATTTATAACATCTTTTGCCAGGAGTAAAAGTGATAATCAAGAGAAATAAAAAAGATATTTGGAAACTGTCTGATGTGTATATATTTTTATTAAATCCCTACTCATGAGATTGTTGTAAACAAGACTTGTTTTTAAATTTGAAAGACAGGAATTATTTTTTGGAGGGGAGATTTTGTATCATGAAAAAGTCATAAAATTGTCATATATATGAATGCCCTATTATAAAGATTATTAATTCACTTAGAATGTTAGATAATGATTAATGTTTTTAATGGAGAATTTAGGACTATGTAGATTGAAACTGTAAGAATATTAATTGTCCAGGAATTATTCTTGAGCATTGTTACAGTATTTTATCTGTTTTTGTAAGTGTGTTCAGTGACTCCATGACATTTGCTCACAAAACTTTGAGAGCAATCACAAAATTACAAAAATTCCAATAAAACTACGATAAATTATATTTATTTATGGAGCCAAAACTCATTTTCTAAAGTGCACCTTAGATGTTTATTTCATTAGCAGAAGGTCAAAAGGAAATTATGTTTAGAATAGGAGTAAGAAAAAAGGGTGGCAAAATGTGAATGTTTATGAACTCAGCCACAATTTGAAGGAATACCAAAGTTCAATTGAACAAATAAATAATAATACAAGAGCCAAAAAAGGGGACAAAAGCAAATAAATATATGAAGAATGGTTTTTGAGATTTTTGCTCTTATGTTTATGTAAATATTTTAAAGTTCATGTCATGTGGCTTTGAATATAGCATTTTTTCTGAAAGTGACTCTGGCTATTGGTCTTTGGTTTATGCTCATCAGAGTATGGTCCTTTTCTGTTTTCGTATACTGTGTAATCCACCAGTTTCCTGCAGTAATCTGAGAACTTACCTACCGGTGTGTTCCATATTAATAGGATAGACACTGCCTTTGAAATTAATTACTGTCGACCAGAATTTATCCTCACATAAAGAAACTTACCACCAACAGCTTTTGGACTCCCCTATATCTTCTATTTGCTAACAGTGCCCAAACCTTTCTGAGCCTCGTTACATACACATACAAATGGGCTCATTTCAGGCCAAAAGAACTGACTGAACTGATTATTAAATTAAGATCTTATCTTTAAACATACTTTGGAAATATAATGTGCCATATAAACATAAGTTGTATATACAACCAATTTTTCAGACTCTTTCCAGTCTGTAAGTCATGACACTTAAGTTAAAATTACAGACACTAAATAATTTTCTCAGGCTCTGATTTGCCTTAGGTACATCAACAATTAAGGTTTTATTGGCAGTAGTTAGGGATCAAAAAGTATACTTAACATAAGAGGTTTGTATTCTAATCAGTGGGTGACTAAATAGATCTTTTGGCATTGACAAGAATAATTGTCCAACTCTACCCTGGGCTGTCATTCCAAGTGGTTTGCATTCTTCACACAAATCTTTACCCAAGCAAACCTAGATTCCTGGTTTCAATGCAGTAAAAAAATTTCAGGGTGAACCAGTGAGGACCAGTATGAAGTGGAGGTAACGTTTATAAAAAGCAGAATGAAAAATGCTAAGGAAGGAGCAGAGCACACCAGGAGTATGGGTGTGTGCTTCTTTAAGGTGAGACAGAGTGGCTATGAGAACTGGCAAGCCCACTTGGGTTGTTCTCAATGGGGTCTAAAGATTAAACAGTTCACTTTGTAAGCAAAGGTGTATGGTACATTTTTGAGGCATTATTGGAATTTGGAGGTGAGAGGAGAGTGCTAGAAAGTCAACATTTTGCATGATTTTGGTCCTCAGTAAGCAGTCTGTTCTTTGTCTCTGTCAACAAAATTTTGGTTCTACAGTGTGCTACCTGAACTCCCGTCTTCACCAGCAGAAAGGACAGGTCGATCCTTGGACAAAGCCCCTTTCCCATGTTCTCCTTCCCATAATGACATATCTTTCCTGCCCTTTTTCTCCTGCCTCAGAAATAGAAATATTTTAAACAAAAAAAATCATCTGGTGATATTAATTTTCATGAAATTTCTGGAGTGTTTTTATTAAAGAAAAAGTCAGGTGTAGTGTTCATGGAAATGGACAAGAGACATAACATAACACACAGCATTCTTGATAAGTCTCCCAGGAGGAAGTTTCAATGGGGATGGGGAGGATGGCATCACCAATCTCTGTGGTTGGCAGACCCTCTTAGAGGATCGGATGCAGTCAAGACACTTGAGTTGTCTGAGATTTGGTAGCGCTGTTGTCCCAAGGCCTCTAGATGCTGAAGCAAAGGAATAACAAGTATGAGCACAACCTGGACACCTTATTGTTACAAAATCAAGGCACGTTTAAGGTACAGATGCAGAACACAGAGAAAAACAAGCAAAACAATATTGTTGAGGGGTGGACATTTACTGTGAAAACATCAAAATAGAGCCTGAGTTTGGAGCCAATAATTACTAAGTGAAAGCAATTTCAGAATGATTTTATGTCCTATATGAACACTGTAATGGCCCACTTATCAACTATATTTTTACTGTAAATAATATAGTAGAAAGGGAGAAAGCAAGATTTGAATTTCATTATTATCAACCTCAAAGTCTAGGAGCTTGGTAAAAGATAAAGAGGAGCCTGCAAGCAGACAAATTGATAAAAGACCCAAAAATGAAGCTGGTCACAATCAGAAAATTGTAGCAAGCATGATCCAGAAATCCCAACGGCTAGTGGCGCAATACATTATCCTTAAACCCTTCAGCTACAGTCCAGGACTCTTAGATCTAAGTCTTGGACAAGACATGAGTTTTTACCAACCAGGACTGCCCTTAAGAGCATGGCAGAGATGGCATTATGACAAATTACATGCACAGCGACTCTTGTTAACATGTGTGAACTGTACATTGACCATTCTGGACTACATTTCTTCTCATGATAAAACTACCTGCCAAGAACTGCACACAATGAAACAAACTCTAAGCAAACATCATTTCTCCAAACTGAAGACTCCACCTCACCCTCCTTAGGATACCTGCAGTATGCTAGCTGCTCCCCAAACTTCTAATCTCCTGTAGTTTGCTTAAGAGACTGTTATATTTGTATCTAAATGGTGATATCGAAGCCTGTTACAATACTTCCCTGCTGCCATACTGTCCTAGTCACTAGGACATTATGCTAGTCATTGTGCTAGATAAAACATCTAGATTTAGTGACAAACATGATATTTCTGAAGTACATGCTAAATAGCACAATGTGAGGTATGGGGTAGTGAATCAGTATAAAGATACACATAATAATATGATATACAAAATCATTTTTATGCCAGTGTTTAATATTTCCAGAACTATCAGAAAATGTTATTCACTGTTCTCTAATCTATAATCCTTAACATTTTAGTGTGACTGCATTGAATACAACTTAAGGTAGTATTTAATCAAAACTTGATAGCTAAGTATACTGTCTACCATCTAAGTGCTTGAAGCACAATGATAACTATAACACCGAAGCAATAATTCCAGTCTATCTCAAAATTGTTACCAGTTATTGAGATGTTACTTGATAGAATATCAAACTTATTTTACAGTGGATAGAAAGATATTACGAAATTTGGAACACCTCTAAATGTATATATGAAACTGGGAGTTTGAGCTAAATTTATATAGCATAATAAAAATAATTTATGGTCGTGAAGGGAAATTTACTAATATTGTAAATGATTGTTTACTTTAAGGGCCATTGAACTTGTAACCATTCATTTAATCTCTAGTAAGCCAACTCATACAACATAAAAGCTCCTTTTCCTCCGCAGCTCAGAGCTAGCTAAGTGCACCATGTACTTAGCATTCCCACAAGACTCAATGGCTCCTCTATTGCTTTTATTGGGCCCATTTATACACGATTATTGCAGTGATTAATTGCCCCTTACTTCCTCTTTGTTCAGTTAAGAATGTTTGCCCAGCTGTTCAAATATTTTATAAGCTACACAAGAACATAGGCTCATACATTAACCTTTGCAAAACTAGTGTTTACTGCAACCAGCTAAGTCAAATAGCCCAACACACTTACCTAAGTTACAAGTGGACCTGTTAAAATAATGCCCTGAGAATGACCAAGAGTGTTGCGACAGCCTTTAACCTTTTCCACATAGAACTTCTGACTTCAGCAGGCATAGGCAACATAATGAGACGCAGAAGCGCAACGGCTGAGCCTAGGGTCACAGAGTGCAGCAGAGAACACAAGTCACATCCTTACATCACTACTGCACCACATTCATAAAGTGTGGCTCCGTGATCCAACTAGCTCATGAAATCCCAGCATACATATCATGTTTATGTGAGAAATTCCCTAACTTTTGAATGTAAGTAGTCATGGCATCTAACTGGATTCCGTTCCATAAATATTTGTGAATATCCTTAAGAAAATTCTATGTATTTTTAAAATGGACCTTGGTGTCATGAGCCAGGTCAGCCAACCTTCTGCCTGCAGCAACTGGGTCAGGATTTCAAATCTACCATGCAGGCACCTGATTTTGACAAGCTCTCCCTCATGTGCCATTTTCCCACAATCCTCATCTACTCTAGCATAGTATCATTCTTCTAGTCTCCCACTTTTTTGTTTTCTATTCTGTCTTGATTTCCCTTTCTATTATCTGGCATTCCTGACTCACACTTTGTTGATGAGAACTCTTACTTCTCCTATGACTCTATAAGTAATAAGCATGTTTTCATATGCCCCCACATGTTTCTTTCTTATTCTTTCTTACTACTCAGTTCTTGTTCTTCCATTCAAGTTCAATTGCTCCATACATGATCATGGGCTCATTTTTTTGCACACGTAATTTCCCTCTCTTCAGCAGAGCTGCCATTCCTCTGAAAGTAAGTAATCTCTCCTTTTTATTCTGTTTAGAAATGCTTTTATGCACATCTATTGGCCTTCCCATATAGTTTCTTTACATTTCCAGAGATAATTCTTTGTCTGGGTCTGGATTATTTGAGCGACTTGAATTTGTGAATTAAAGTCATCACTTCTGGAAAGTTCTCCTAAGTGTAACTCTAAATATTGCCTTGTTCTGTTTGTTCTTTCTAGAACACTGAATGCATCCTGTCCTGTCCTGGTTACTTTTGTATTGCTGTCATTAAACATAATGACCAAGGCAACCTATAAAAGATAGTGTATATAACTGGGCTTATGGTTTCAAGGTGTTACAGTCCATGATGGCTGAGCAATGCATTGTGAGGCGAAAGGCTAAGAGATCACATCTTGATCTGAAAGCGGGAAGCAGAGAACACACTGGGAATAACATGAGTCCTTTGGAATCTCAAGCTTACTACCAGTGACACATCTTTTCCAACAAGGCTGCACCTCTTAATTCTTCCCAAGCAGTTCTACCAAACAGGGCCAATGTATCCAAACAGAAGTCTATGGGAACCATGTTTATACTTTCTCACTATTCCTTTATTTTTTCTACTTCTCTGTGCTGTCATTGTTTGTTTCTTTTCATTCTTCTCTAATTATTTATTCTTGTTCTGAGTATGTAGATGTGAGCAGAAGCAGGCATGTGCTGTGATGTACCTGTAAAAGTCAAAGGAGAATGTGTGAAAGTTGGTTTTTCTCTTTTCACCATGTTGGTATAGAGGATTGGACTGTTGTAGGGCATGTGAGACCATGCTACAGTACAGACATAAGAACGGGTAAGGCCGAGGGAGCTCAAACCCTGAGACTCTCAGAGACTTGAGAACAGCAGAGGTGGAGCCATTTCCTACTTGTCTGGAACAGGTAATCATGAGAGAACCATGGACACTCAGGCACTGTAGTCTAACACCTGGAATGCTTTCCATGGTACTGCGGTATCTACATAGCCTTGGCCCTTCAGGCAATCTTCCCTTCCTGCATATTCCTTCCCCTAAGAGGTATATAATCCCTGGTTCACCGTGAATACAGTGTATGTGTGTATATCCACCAAATAAAGGAATAAGAACAATCAAGGATCATCTCAGAGAGCTGGTTTATTAAAGTTCTCCACTGGGAAAGCCTTCGCCTAAACGATCCAAGCCTAAGACTCCCGAAAGAGGCTTTCTCTCCTCCAGCCCCTCACATACACCTGGCATGCTTATCCAGCCAGGTTGGATTCTGTTAGTCCTGGGCTCCTGCCTTGCATGTAGACTTCCTGAGAGAAAACTTAGACACACTCAGACCACACTCCTCCAACCTCTCCTGACTGTGCCTCCTGATGGTATAGCAGCAGCACCTGGGTCCCCAGAAAGGAGAGGCCAGGGACCACAGTAACCTCCTGGTTCTGGACTTTGCCCTGCCTCCTCCTGGAATCATGCTAGTGGATCCCAGGTGCTCCTGGGAGAGAGGAAGTCCGCAGTACAACAGACCCTGGGCTTTATCATGCGAGGTGGTCTGAGTCATCTGGTCATCCCTCAACTACTCTCTGAACATTTTGTTCTGACATTCACTGTAGACTACTAACTCTTTCTTATATAGATCTAGTTTGCTACTATATGACTACAATGGATTATTTTAAGCTCATGTTGTCAAGTTAAAAAAGGAGGACGATTAATTCTGCACATTAAGATTGTATCAAGGGTGGGAGTCACTGTTAAATTTAGTCACAGTACATTGGCACTGTTCTGTGTGTGTTTGTTGGTTTGTCTCTGTCTTTGTCTCTATGTCTCTGTCTCACTCTCCTGTTGCTCTCACAAATTCTCTCCACCATCCCAGTGTGTGTATGTGGTGTGTGCACACGCACGCACATACACACTCGCTTTTGTGTGTTCATGTGTGTACATGCACATAGGGAAGCCAGAAGTCAATACCTGGTGTTGTTCCTCTCACTTTCTTTTTTGAGACAGCATCTCTTACTGAACTTGGAAGCAAGCTGATTGGTTAGACTACCTATCCAGAAAGTCCCAGGGACCCTCCTATTTCTATTATCGCAACCATGGGATCATAGATGTGAGTTGAGGCACCAAGATATTTGCTTATTTGTGTTGATGTGAGTGTTGGGGATCGAAACTCAAGTACTCACTCCTGGGTGGTAAGAATTTCACTGAGTGAGCCATCACCCTGACACCTAAAGCTTACAACTGGGAGGCAAACATACCTACCTGCCTACATATGACCTTACCCACCCCAAATCAGAATAAACTCGCCTTTGGATGGAGTCATCCAATCTGATCTACAGATCCTAAATGGTTCTTAATTTCCCTTGTTATTCTACACTGTCTTTTTCATAAAACGCCTTAACCTTTGCCACCAACTAGGCATAACTAGTTAACTAACATGTAACATAATAATGTAACATCC
Organism: Apodemus sylvaticus; assembly: GCF_947179515.1. Lineage (NCBI taxonomy): Eukaryota > Metazoa > Chordata > Mammalia > Rodentia > Muridae > Apodemus > Apodemus sylvaticus. The sequence continues at coordinate 14,176,812 of NC_067473.1, read as the reverse complement.
AGCCTAGGCCTTCATTTGTGGTTTCAATTGCAAGTTTAGCTGTCATTGTGCAAAACCCTCAGGGAACATGTTTAAGGCTGCTTGGATTTTTGTTCTCTGCATTTACAATCTTAACTTAAGTTAATATAATTTTTTTTAAAAGCAGACAAGAGTGTTTTTATTTAGAGAAAGCAGGAAGTTTGCATGCAGAGGTCAGCCACTTGAAAAATGGCAACTCCAGACAAAGGGTCCAAAGGTTTTTATAGGAAACTAGGGGAATTTTAGCAGAGGTTGGGTAATCTAATACTTCATTGGTATGTACTGGAGAAGTTACATGGGTCCATTTCTGACTGGTTGCCATTTTAGTTTCACTATATTTGGTGAGGCCTTACAGAAATTCCAGGAACTGACTCAGCTCCAGGCTTATTCTCCCTGTGTTAGAGCCATCAATGATTAACAACCTATTCTCAGCAGTTCCTTTTGAAGAGCCCAATTGGCTTCCCTGGGAAACCAAAACATTTTCATTCTCAAATACATTTTATTTATTTATTTATTTATTTATTTATTTTTTACGGGACCTCTCAGAGATAGGTGGAATCAAAGGGCCTCATGGTTAGGGGGTGGGCAGAGTCAAAGGTCAGTGGTTAGTGAGCAAGTTAAGATAATTTTTAATGTTCTAAACTATATTGATTTTAGTCTCAGACAACAGGTGTCATTTATTTTTATTCTTGCGATTATTTTTGTAAGAATACTAAATTTTCAATAAATTCCACATCCTTTTACTTACTGTCCTGCTTTCAACAGATATCATGAAGCCTATCGCTTTCTGTAGATGGGTTTTTTTTTTCCTCTTCGAGACAGGGTTTCTCTGTGTAGCCCTGGCTGTCCTGGAACTCACTCTGTAGACCAGGCTGGCCTCGAACTCAGAAATCCGCCTGCCACTGCCTCCAAAGTGCTGGAATTAAAGGCGTGTACCACCACCGCCCAGCCCTGTAGATGGTTTTGACATAATATTTTCACAGGCAGACTCTCATGATTTCACTTTCTCAGGCACTTACTGAGTTGTTTATGCTATTGGTTTTTTGATGTTGCTTCTCCCCTCTGACACCAATTTGTACTCTGGTTCTACTTTCTTATATTTTTAAAATATTTATTTATTTATTTATTCATTTATTTATTTTTAAAGATTTATTTATTTGTTTTATGGCTATTGCTCTCCTCAGACACACCAGAAGAGAGCATCAGATCCCATTTCAGATGGTTGTGAGCCACTATGTGGTTGCTGGGAATTGAATTTAGGACCTCTGGAAGAGCAGTTGGTGCTCTTAACCACTGAGCCATCTCTCCAGCTTCCTAATAATTATTTATTTAATATGAATTCTGGTACTGAAGGGAATGTGTCTGCATGCCATGGTGTTCACCTGTATAGGTGAGATGTCACTTGGTTGGAGTCAGTTTACTTCTCTTCTACCATGTGGGTTTGGGGCATTGGACTCAGGTTTTGGGATTTGGTAGCAAGGACCTTTGCCTTATGAGCTGACATCTTTGCAGTTCTTTCTTGAATTTTTATTACATTGGACCTAAAAGTTTATATTAATAAATCAATGGACAGCTACTCTGTGGTAATAAGGTACTTCTTTTCTTTGTTTGTGCTGTGTATGTGAAATCATGGTCAATTTCAACTAAAACCATTTTCCTCAAGATATATTTCTATGCTTGCTGCTTTCTTGTGAGCTCTGAGGCAGTATATTCTGGATATGATTTCTTCTTAGACTTAAACGACTCACTGTGTTTGCCATGAGCCCTTGTGATTTATGTAGGCATGACCTTAAATGATCTACTGGTGACTACAGTGCTTATTTTGCATTACTAAACCATGTGGAATAGTTGGTTATTTTAAAGAATATGGATCAAACTACTTTTATTTACTTTACATCACAAATTCAGTTCCATTAAGGAGAAGAATCCCAATGTAATTCTTTTAAAAATTAAGCAGTGGCTAAATATTCTAAATTCTACTGACAATGCATATCCTGATAAGTGTACTTTATATTTCAAAATCCATTTATTAATTCTAAATAGCCATCTGTCTGCATTTCTATTTTTTGGAAAAAATAGATGGCAGGTACATCATAAAAGGATTAGAATATTGCTTAGAGCTCTGAAGCAAATACCTCCTGGAGGCACATCTTAATACTGCTTAAATTATAAGTTTGAAAATCATAGAGAAAAGCTAAACATTAATATTAAAAGATAAAATTCTTTAAATAACTTAGGTTCTTAATGTCATTTAATAACCAGTGGACTATAGCAAGATATCTTTCAAATTTAGGAGATGGTAACTTCAAAAGTAGGTCCCTGCAAAATAGACAGATGTGAGAAAGAAAACTTAGTGTCATTACAAAGACAAAGTAAGGATTCCTGCTCCATGTAGCTGCTCCAGTCACTATCACTAGATCTATCTCTTCCTTTGAGCCCATTTTATCTACATCAAAAAAAAAAGCAGAGAATTAAAGTTAAAATTACAACATAATAAGTCCAATTTCTGATATACCATTCCAAGAACTCAAGAGCCCAAAGCATAACCAATGAAATCCATGCCCCACTTTCCCTATGGAGCTGCCTTAGTGAACTAGGTGTTTTTCTTCAGGCACAATGTTTACCAGAAGCCTGACTGTAAGGTAGGTACTGGTCATTTATTACCTCAAGAGTCAACTGGTAGACAGAAGGAAAGAAAGGTGTGAAAAAGAAAATGAATCCTTTGTGACATGGTCATGCAGGGAAGACAGCTTTTTGATGCTGATGGTAGATCAAAGACTATACACAATGGCAAATGGTAGTCCAAGAGGTAACAGAACACAGTCAGTCTAGTTGTGGTCTAGTTCTGCTGTGTTTTACTGGTGTCCTGTTATCCTGTCAGGGATGTCTTGGGGGTAGATGTCTAGTATGCAGGATAACACAGACTTTCTTGGAATTTGAGATAAACAGGTGGCATCACTGAAATGACAGCTGGTTAGAAGAACAAAACAGAAAGAGTAAAGAAAGGTGAAGATCAGGTCCCCAGCATGGCAGAGGTATGGGGAGATAGAAGGGCAATTTCAAAGGAGTCTTTCAGACAGAGTCTCTCAAGACAAACTTATATATTAATGTGATTTCTTTGAAGAGGGCTTTTCCCCACAGTGTATTCTAATGAAACTAGACAATATGTAGCATTCTCTCACAAAAGGAAGTACCTCAATAAACTCATGTAAATAACCTTCCCTTCTTGAATATGCATTATTTATATAGAGAGACATATGGTAGATTTGAATTTTTGGTTTTTGTTGATATTTTGTTTCATTTTGTTTTGTTCTAGAAAAGCCTAGTCTAGATTATACTGAAAGAGAAATGGGTATCTCTTATCTCAGCATATGATGATAAGACACAATTTCAGCAGAAACGTAATTCTTTAAGTCCAAGACACATCCGCTATTTTAGGATCACTGAGAAAATATTAATAGTAGCTGGGCTATATTTGGAGACTGAAACTCAGGATCATTCATTTTTTTTCTTGGATACCTGAATACTATCTATCTTACTTCCTAGTGTTAAAAACTAGTTCACCACAGTTTATAAGGGTTATTCTTTAAAACTTAGGAGGAAATCTGGAACTCAGTAATTTTCAGTAAAAACTTAGGTTATTTCTAATAACTCATTGGGACAAAAAGAAATTTCTGGCAATGGATGGAACCAGAAAAGATCATCCCAAGAGAGGCAACCCACACCCAGAAAAACAAACATGCCACGCACTCACTTATAAAGAAGAGGCTATTGGCCATAAAGTATAGGATAGCCATGCTACAATCCAGAGACAAAAGAAGCTAAGTAACAAGTAGGGCCCAAGGGAGGATGATTGAATCTCACTGAGAAGGAAAAATAAAATAGATAAGGGGAGTAGTTGGAGAGAAGGAACTGGGTAGGAGAGGGTATGGGTAGGGTAACCTGAGAGATCAAGTGTGGACAGGATAGGGAGAGAGTGAGAACTGGGAGAAAGGACAGGAATCAGTGCATCAGTGGGGGTAGAAAGCATCTCTGGGATCAGCTAGAAAGCTAGGATAATGAAAATTCTCCAATAATCTATGAGGGTGACCCTAGCTTAAGGAATATGAAACCTGAAATGACCACCTCCTTTTAGTGGACAAATGGGGACATCAACCCAGCCAAAAAGCCATAGACCCACAATTTGTACTACTTAGAAAATATTCAGGGATAAAGTTGCAACAGAAATTGAAAAAAAAATGGCTAACCAATGACTGGTCCAACTTGAGTACCATGCCATGAGTAATAGCCCCCTCCTGACACTCTTAATGATATTCTGTTATACTTACATACAGGAGCCTAGCATAACTATCATCAGAGAAACTTCACCCAGTAGCTGATGGAAACAGATTCAGAAACCCACAGCCCAACATTCAGTGGAACTAGAGTAATCTTGTGGAAAAGGGAGAGGAAATATTGAAGGAGGCAGGGGTGTCAGGGATACCACAAGAAAACCTACAGAATCAACTAACTTGGGCCCATAGAGTCTCAGAGAGAGCACTTACCAGAGAGCATTCATGAAATGGAGCTAGGCTTTCTAAACATATGTAACAGATACGTGGCTTGAACTTCATGTGGGAACCCTACCAGTAGGAACAGGTGCTATCTCTTACTCTGTTGCCTGCCTTTGGATCCCTTTCCCCTAGCTGGGTGCCTTATGTATCCTCTACAGGAAATGTGTCTAGTCCTACTGAAACTTGGTAGGCCAAGGAAGACTGATATCCATGGGAGACCTCCCCTTCTCTAAGGAGAAAGGGAATGGATATGAAGAGAGGGGAGATGAGAAGTAAGGACTTGGAGGAGAAGATAAAGAGGAAACTGCAATAAGGTGCAAATCAATCAATCAATCAATCAATTAAAAAGCTGTAAAAGGATCTAGACCTTTAAGGAAGGTCAGAGTTTCCTCATGATTACTCTAGGGAAGTCAGAGTAGCACTTATCATTTTAATGTAAATCACGTGACGATCTCTTTATCCTGCACAGTTTTAGCCAGATCTTGGTCATGGCCTAAGAATTCGCCTTCCCAGCAAGCTCTCAGACTGTGTGTGTCTCTTTGATGCTAGTTCTACACTGTTAGTCAAGGCCACAAGGAATGTCTGCAAGGCATACCCTAGAGACTGTGATGCCCAACAACATCAGTAGTATCAGGAAAGATAACTCTTCCATTAACTGGTCAGGCTCTATCTAGGTTTACTAAGGATCTAGAATGTATGCATATAGTGCAGGCACTCAAGAGCTTGATCTTAGGGTGAGGGGATGGCAAATTCAAGACCAGTCTGAGCTGCATAGTAAGACCTCCTCTCAATAGACCAAAGATAAATAAACAAATAAATAGATTGCTAGATATAAAATAAGAGTTTAAAAAAGTCTTTTCTAAAGATCTGTGGTGGCTGCAGTGCAAAGAAACAATGAGAGTTCAAGGCCAATATGACCGACCTGTGAGTTCCTGATGATTCTTAGCTACACAATGAGGCCCTGATTTCAAAAACAAAAACAATGGATAAAGAAAAACAAATAAAATGAAATAAAAGAAAATGTGAGTTTTCATCAATGATAAAATTTCTAGCATTGGCAGGCAGCAAATAGAAATATTTAAAGGTCTTCTTCATGCGTATAAACACTTGAATTTATTTATCATTTATATGTGTATCTGTGTGACTGTGCACATGAATACAGTGTCAGTGGACGTCAGAAAAGTATATGGGATTCTCAATGTAAACTTTTCCAAATGGGGCTAGAAACTGGAAGTTCTCTAGAAGAACAAATACCAAGTGCTCATAACTGCTGAACCAAAGACTCAATAATGGATTATCTGTGTTAGGTTGCTCTATGGACATGTCTGTGCAGAATTATCTTAGTTCACTTAAATTTTTGATGTGGGAATATCCAAACCACTATGGGTGGCACCATTCCCTAGACAAGTGATTGTTGTGAATTGTAAAGAGTGGACAAATCAATAGGCCAAGCAAGTGGCATGCCTGCATCCATTTTGTTGTGCACTTGACTATGAGTGTGATATGACATGGTACTTTAAGGTACTGGTTTGTCTTTAATGGATGCAAGCATGCAGTCACCACCGTGGCTCTCCAGTTGTCATGATTATGAGCTGGAATTGTAAGATGAAAAGACCTTTTTCTTCTCTAACTTGCTTTTTCTCAGTATTTTATTACAACAGGAATGAAACTACAACACTGGGAAAAGCAAGTCCCCATTTATTGCTAAGACTTTGTCCTTTGTCAATCTTTCCATCCAGAATTAGGAGTCTTTCTATTCGGTGGTTCTCTCATCTCCATAGAGGCTTAATGCTAAAGTTGTAAGTGCTTAACTAAGAGACATGAAGAAACCAAAGCCATCTTGTTTTGCTGGAGCAGAATATAAATTCTTCCTTAATGGAAATCATGACTTTCAATTTCAAAGTACTTTCTGAGTTCATAAAAGGACATGGCTAGCCTGTCAATATTAAAGCCCATTTAGAAAACATTATCAGAAGCACAGTTATTTGATGTTTTAAGATATAATTTTTAATGTTTTAAATTTAGGAGTTCTGTTTTTATCATTCTGGTGTATTTTGCAGAAAGTCCCCTATAAATTAAAAAAAAGTATTTAATTATGATCTTTGAATGAAGGTTATTCAGAATATATATTAAATCACAGCTAACTGTAATAAAGTCATGCCCATAAGTTAGATCCAACACTAAAGCATTATTTTTCCTGAACAAAGCAAGCCCTAGTGCTAAAAATTCACTACATTATTGAATTTATGTCTGCTTGAACCTCTTAATAAAAAATGATAAACTAACCTGCCTTCATCATAAGCAAACCCACCTTATAGTAAAAACAAACTAGATTCATTCCTGTTTATAATTAAATCCATTTGTCAAGGATTGGGCTATGTCCCACCTGAAACCTGAACTACAAATAGTCTATACTACCTGTTCCAGGAAATGGTAACCATGCCTTTATTTGTAAAGGTTATTATAACTAGTTTGTTGTTGTAACTTTCTTGTTATGACCACTTTGCAACCATATCTTTTTTCTGCTTCTGTAAACCCTCCTATTTGCCTACCTCATTTGTAAACCTTCCTATTTCTCAACTATAAAAACCCTTATCTTACCCAGGTTCGATGCTGATCTCTTAAATCCAAACTTTAGGAAGAGACAGTCTGTGTACATTAAAAAAAAATAGTTTGCTGCTTTAATTAATCTGGCCTTGATGATTTAGATCAATGGTCTTTTCCCTCAGCTCAGTGGGATTAACAAAACTTTGGCCCAAACCTGAATTATTAAACAAAACTCTAAGTACTACTTATGAGATAACTCTTAAGAGTTGTTGACTAAAAGAGCCCTAGAGTTATCATCATTACATTTGGTTTCCCACTAGCCCGGGATGGTAAGAACCTGCTGATGAAGACACAGCATACTTTGGTTGCCAAACTCAGAGAAACAACAGTGAAATTGAACTGGAAACTTCCTCCTTCATGGTTAGCTTTCATAGTGACAGGAGACATTTTTAGGCAGGTAGCTGAAAGACAAAAGTGAGCAGTGGTATTTGCAGTTTGGGATCTTCTATGCTATAATAACTACTTACCAGGCAAGATGTGCCTTCTGGTGCAAAGATGCATGGCTGTTGTGGAGGCAGCCCATTGACCGCAATGCCCATTTTACTCCCACATGATGCTCAGGGAACACCAGATCCAAAAGAGTGAGGAGAGCTTTGATATGCTTTAATGAAGGCAAGATTTATTTTAAATGGCTTGGTTATAGTCAGTCATAATGGGGAAGTCTAGGTAGCAGTAGCTTGAAGCCATTAGCCACATCACACCCATCATCTGAAACAAAAAGGGATGAATGAAAGATGCTGCTATTCCCTTCCCTTTCTCCATTCATATAATCTAGGGTTCTAGTAGGAAAATAGCATTATTCATCATGAGTCTTCACACATCAATAAATATAGTAAACATAATCCATTTCCAATGCATGCCTAGAGCGAGATCCACCTCCCAAGGATTTCTAAGTTTCATCAATTTTACAACAGAGAAAGACCATCACAGACTCGCCCAAGATTGAGCCTGCAGGCAATTAGTCACAGATGGGGAAGAGGCTCCTGCAGCGCAGTTAGGCACCTAATACTGTTATTGACAGAGTATGTTGAGGTAGTCATTGACCTCAGTGATGTAATCGATAGTGCCACACCTGTGCTCATTCAGGTAGCCCTGGTTAAATATAGTAAGTCACAAGGTGAAAACATACAAAAAGTCTTCCAAGACACTAAAATGAAATAAGAACTCTTAGTTGCTTTTTGCTACTGTCATAAGGTACTATGACCAAGAGAGCTCAAAGAAAATTTCATTTTTGGCTTAAAGTTTCAGAGAGTTAGAATCTATCACCATCATGGTGGGAAATATAGCAGCAATTAGGCAGACATAGTACTGAAACAGTAGCCCATAGCAGGTATCTTGAGTCACAACCATGATGCACAAAAGGACACCGGAGATAGTCTACGGAACCTCAAAGCCCATGCCCAGTGACACATACTTCTTTCAACAAGGTCACACATCCTAATCCTTCCTAAACAGGTCAACCAATTTCAATCAACTATTCTAACATGTAAGCCTTTGGGAGCGATCATAGTTCAAATGATCACAGGAATTTGGTGATAGGAGATTTAAAGTAGAGGTAATAAGACCATAAGAAAGATCAGGAGGCAAATAAGGCCAGAATGCATTTTATAATTGTATCAAATTGTCAAAGGATAAATTATGGGACAGACACATGACCTACTCTGTGAAACCATCTCAAAGAAGATATTATTTTTTTTTAAAAAAGGAATATGAGATAGAAACAATCATGCAAAGCACAGTTAGTATTTAAAATAACTTTTAAATTAATATTTATTTTCCAGTTTACAGTTCTAGAAAATATGTGGTTACACCCTGAGATTTCACCTTACACCAGTCAAAATGGCTAAGATAAAAAATTCAGGAGACAGCAGGTGTTGGAGAGGGTGTGGAGAAAGAGGAACACTCCTCCACTGCTGGTGGGGTTGCAAATTGGTTCAATCACTCTGGAAATCAGTCTGGCGGTTCCTCCGAAAACTGGGCACCTCACTTCCAGAAGATCCTGCTATACCACTCCTGGGCATATACCCAGAGGATTCCCCACCATGTAATAAGGATACATGCTCTACTATGTTCATAGCAGCCCTATTTATAATTGCCAGATGCTGGAAAGAACCCAGGTATCACTCAACAGAAGAGTGGATGCAAAAAATGTGGTATATCTACACAATGGAGTACTATTCAGCCATTAGAAACAATGAATTCATGAAATTCTTAGGCAAATGGATGGACCTAGAGAACATCATACTAAGTGAGGTAACCCAGACCCAAAAGATGAATCATGGTATGCACTCACTAATAAGTGGATATTAACCTAGAAACCTGGATTACCCAAAACATAATCTACACATCAAATGAGGTACAAGAAGAAAGGAAGAGTGGCCCCTTGTTCTGGAAAGACTCAATGAAGCAGTATTCAGCAAAACCAGAACGGGGAAGTGGGAAGGGGTGGGTGGGAGGACAGGGGGAGAGAAGGGGGCTTACGGGACTTTCTGGGAGTGGGGGGGCTAGGAAAGGGGAAATCATTTGAAATGTAAATAAAAAATATATCGAATAAAAAAAAAGAAAAGAAAAATCACAAAAAAATATGTGGTTGCAAAAATGTTGTTAAATATATTTTTATATCACTTTTATTGGGTATTTTATCTATTAACATTTCAAATGTTATCCCCTTTCCCAATTCACCTTCCAGAAACCCGAAATCCCATGCCCCTTCCTACTCCCTCTATGACGATGTGCCCACACCCACCCACCCCCTCTCACCTCCCATCCCTCCCATTCCCCTACACTGAAGCATCGAGCCTTCATGGGACCAAGGATATTTTCCCCCATTGATGCCCAACAAGGATATCCTCTGCTATATATACAGCTGGAGCCATGCATCACTTCATATGTATTCCTTAGTTGGTTGTTTAGAGAGTGGGAGCTCTGGTTGTTGATCTTGTTTTTCTTCATATGGAGTTGCAAACACCTTCAGCTCTTTCAGTCCTTTATCTAACTCCTCCATTGGAGACCCGATGCTTAGTTCAATGGTTGGCTGCCAGTGTCTGCCTCTAATAATGTCAGGCTCTGGCAGAGCATCTCAGCAGACAGCTATATCAGGCTCCTGTCAGCATGCACTTCTTGGCATCCACAATCGTCTCTGTATTTGGTGACTGTATATGGGATACATCCCCAGATGTAGCAGTCTCTGGGTGGCCTTTCCTTCAGACTCTGCTACACACTTTGTCTCTATATTTGCTACAGTGAGTGTTTTGCTACCCCTATTAAGAAAGACTGAAGACGTTGGTCTTCCTTCTTCTTGAGCTTCATGTGGTCTGTGAATTGTATCTTGTTTATTCTGAGCTTTTAGGCTTATATCCACTTATTAGTGAGTGCATACCATGTGTGTTCTTTTGTGATTGGGGTACTTCAAACAGCCTGATATTTTCTAGGTCCATCCATTTGCCTAAGAACTTCATGGGTTCATTGTTTTTAATAGCTGAGTAGTTCTCCATTGTGTAAATGTACAATATTTTCTGTATCCATTCATATGCTGAAAGACATCTGGGCTCTTCCCAGCTTTTGACTATTAAAAATAAAGCTTCTATGAACATGGTGGAGCATGTGTCCCTGTTATAGCTTAAATATATGCACAGGAGTGGTATAGCTGGGTTCTCAGGTAATATAAAGTCCAATTTTCTGAGGAACCACCAGACTGATTTCCAGAATGGTTGTACGAGCTTGCAATCCCACCAACAATGGAGAAGTGCTCCTTTCTCCTCATAATTGCCAGCATCTGTTGTCACCTAAGATTTTGATCTTAGCCATTCTGACTGGTATGAGCTGGAATTTCATGGTAATTTTGATTTGAATTTCCCTCTTTACTAAGGATGTTGAAGATATCTTTAGGTACCTCTAGACCATTAGAATTCCCTCAGTTAAGAATGTTCAGCTCTGAACCTCATTTTTATTAGGGTTATTTGATTGTGTGGAATCTAATTTATTGAGTTCTTTTGTAGATATTGGATATTAGCCCTCCATCAGATGTAGGGTTGGTAAAGATCTTTTTCCAATTTGTTTGTTGCCATTTTGTCCTATTAAGAGTGTGCTTTGCCTTACAGAACCTTTGTAATTTTATGAGGCCACATTTGTCAATTCTTGATCTTAGAGCATAAGATCAAGGTGTTCTGTTCAGGAAATTTTCTCCTGTGCACATGTGCCTAAGTCTGTTCCCTACTTTATTTTCTATTAGTTTTAGTGAATCTGGTTTTATGTGGAGGTCATTGATTCACTTGGGCTTGACAAGGAGATAAGAATGGATCTATTTGTATTCTTCTACATGCTGACTGCCAGTTGAACCAGCACCATTTGTTGAAAATGCTGTCTTTTTTCCACTGGATGGTTTTAGCTCCTTTGTCAAAGATCAAGTGACCATATGTATGTGGGTTCACTTCTGGGTCTTCAATTCTATTCCATTGATCTTCCTGCCTGTCTCTGTACCAATACCATGCAGTTTTTATAACTATTGTTTCTGTAGTACAGCTTGAGGTCAGGGATGGCGATTCCTCCAAAAGTCCTTTTGTTGTTGAGAAACCTGGACTTTTTGTAATTCCAAATGAATTCGCAAATTTTTCTTTCTAACTCTATGAAGAATTGTATGGGATTTTTTTATGGGGTATTGAATTGAATCTGTAGATTGTTTTCTGGAAGATGGCCATTTTTTACTGTACTAATTCTGCCAATCCATGAGCATTGGAGATCATTCTATCTTCTGAGATCTTTGATTTCTTTCTTCAGAGATTTGAAGTTCTTGTCATACAGATCTTTCACATGTTTGATGAGAGTCACACCAAGATATTTTATATTATTTGTGACTATTGTAAAAGGTGTCATTTCCCTAATTTCTTTCTCAGCCTGTTTATCCTTTGAGTAGAGGAAGGCTACTGATTTGAGTCAATTTCATTTCCAGCCACTTAGCTGAAGTTGTTTATTAGCTGTAGGAGTTCTTTGCTGGAGTTTTTGGGGTCATATAAGTTTACTATCATATCATCTGTGATATTTTGACTTCTTCCTTTACAATTTGTTTCCTCCTTTTGTTGTCTAATTGTTCTAGCTAGAACTTCAAGTACTGTATTGAATAGATAGATGGCAGCCTTTTCTATTCCCTGATTTTAGTGGGATTGCTTCAAATTTCTCTCCATTTAGTTTGATGTTGGCTACTGGTTTCCTGTCTATTGCTTTTACTATGTTTAGGTATGAGCCCTGAATTCCTGATATTTTCAAGACTTTTAACATGAGGGGTTGTTGAATTGTGTCAAATGTTTTTTCAGCATCTAATGAAATGGTCATGTGCCTTTTTTTGAGTTTGTTTATATAGTGGATTACATTGACCCACTTCCGTATATTAATTAAACTATCCCTACATCCCTGAGATGAAGCCTTCTTGATGATAGTGAATAATCATTTTGATGTATGTGTTTTTGGAATCAGTTTTTGGGAATTTTATTGAGTATTTTTGCATCAATATTCACAAGAGAAATTTGTCTGAAGTTCTCTTTCTTTGTTGGTCCTTTGTGTGGTTTTTTGCATCAGCTTAACTCTGGCTTCATAGAATGAATTGGGTAGTATTCCTTCTGTTTCTATTTTGTGGAATAGTTTGAAGAGAATTGGTATTAGGTCTTCCTTGAAGGTCTGATAGAATTCTGCTCTAATCTATCTGCTCTAATCCATCCAGTCCTGGGCTTTTTTTAGTTCGGAGAATTTTAATGACTGCTGCTACTTCTTTAGGGTTTATGGAACTGTTAACACAGTTTATCTGATCTTGATTTAACTTTGGTGCCTGGTATTTCTCTAGAAAATTGTCCATTTCTTCCTGATTTTTTAGTTTTGTTTAGTATAGGCTTTTATAGTAGGATCTGATGATTTTTGAATTTCCTCCATTTCTGTTGTTACATATCCCTTTTCATTTCTGATTTTGTTAATTTGGATATTGTTTCTGTGCCCTCTGGGTAGTTTGTCAAAGGGTTCATTGATCTTGTTGATTTTTCAAAGAACCAGCTCCTGGCTTTGTTGATTCTTTGAATAGTTCTTTTTGTTTCTAATTGGTTGATTTTAGCCCTCTATTTGATTATTTTCTGCTGTCTACTCCTCATGAGTGTATTTGCTTCTTTTTGTTCTAGAGCTTTCATATGTGCTGTCAAGCTGCTAGTGTATGTTCTCTCCAATTTCTTTTTTTAGGTACTTAGAGCTATGAGTTTTCCTCTTAGTACTGCTTTCATTGTGTCCCATAAGTTTTGGTATGATTTCATTAAATTCTAAAAATGTCTTTGATTTTTTTCTTTACCTCTTCCTTGACTAAGTTGTCATTGAGTAGATCATTGTTCAGTTTCCAACTGTACATGGACTTTCCATTGTTTTTGTTGTTATTGATGACAAGCCTTAGTCCGTGGTGATCTGGTAGGATGCATGGGACTATTTCAATCATCTTGTATCTGTTGAAGCCTGCTTTGTGACTAGTTATACGCTCAATTTTGAAGAAGGTACCATGAGGTGCTGAGAAGAAGGTATACTCTTTTGTTTTAGGATGAAATGTACTACAGACATCTATTAAATCCATTTGTTCATAACTTCTGTTAGTGTCACTGTCTCTGTTTAGTTTCTGTTTACATAATCTGTCTATTGCTGAGAGTTGAAGTCTCCCACTGTTGTGTGAGGTGCCCTTGCATTTAGAGCATAGATGTTCAGATTTGAGCGTTCATCTTGGTAAATTCTTCCTTTGACAAGTATGAAGTGTCCTTCCTTATATTTTTGATAACTTTTGATTGAAAGTCGATTTTATTAGATATTAGAATTGCTACTCCAGATTATTTCTTGGGACCATTTTCTTGGAAATTTATTTTCTAGCCTTTTAATCTGAGGTAGTGCCTGTCTTTCCACTGAGGTGAGTTTCCTGTATGCAGCAAAATGCTGGATCCTGTTTACATATTCAGTCTGTTAGTCTGTGTCTTTAAATTGGGGAATTGAGTCCATTGATGTTAAGAGATGTTAAGGAAAAGTGATTGTTGCTTCCTGTTTTTTTTTCTTTTATTAGAGGTGGAATTATGTTTGTGTGTCTATCTTCTTTTGTGTTTGTTGTATGAAGATTACTTTCTTGCTTTTTCTAGGGTGTAGTTTTCCTCCTTGTGTGGAGTTTTTAATATATTATCCTTGATAGAGTTGGATTTGTAGAAAGATGTTGTGTAAATTTGGTTTTGTCATGGAATATATTGTATTCTCCACCTATGTTAAGTGAGAGTTTTGCTGGATATAGTAGCCTGGGCTGGCATTTGTGTTCTCTTAGGATCTGAATAACATCTTGCCAGGATCTTCTGGTTTTTATAGTCTCTGTTGAGAAGTCTGGTGTAATTCTGATATGTTACTTGACTTTTTTCCCTTACTGCTTTTAATATTCTTTCTGCATTGTGTGCATTTTCTGTTTTCATTATTTTGTGATGGGATGGATTTCTTTTCTGGTCTAGTCTATTTGGAGTTCTGTAGGCTTCTTGAATGTTCTTGAGCATCTCTTTCTCTTGGTTAAGGAAGTTTTCTTCTATAATTTTGTGGAAGATATTTATTTGCCCTTTAAGTTGGGAATCTTCTCTCTCTTCTATACCTATCATTCTTTCATTTGATCTTCTCATTATGTCGTGGATTTCCTGGATATTTTAGGTTAGGAGCTTTTTTCATTTTTCATTTTCTTTGACTGTGTATCAATGTTTTCTATGGTATCTTCTGCCCCTGAAATTCTCTCTTCTCTCTCTTGTATTCTGTTGGTCATGCTTGCATCTATGACACCTGATCCTTTTCCTAGGTTTTCTATCTCCAGGATAGTCTCCCTTTGTGGTTTCTTTATGGTTTCTACTTCCATTTTTAGATCCTGGATGGTTTTGTTCAATTACTTCACCTCTTGGGTTTTGTTTTCTAGCAATTCTTTAAGGGATTTTTTGTTTCTTTGTTTTCCCCTTTAAGAGCTTCTACTTGCTTACCCGTGTTCTCCTGTATTTCTTTAAGGGAGTTATTTATGTCCATTTTAAAGTACTCTATCATCATCATGAGAAGTGATTTTAAATATGATTCTTGCTTTTCTAGTGTGATGGGGTATCCAGGACTTGCTATGGTGGGCGAACTGTGTTCTGATGATGCCTAGTAACCTTGGTTTCTGTAGCTTATATTCTTGCTTGCATCTTACTATTTGGTTATCTTTAGTGCTACCTGCATATACTGTTTCTGACTGGAGCATGTCTCTCTTGTTAATCTTTAATATGTCAGAACTCCTCAGAGTCCAACTATCTCTGTGATCCCGGGTGTAAGAACTCCTAGGAGTCAAGCTGCTTCTGGGATCCTGAAATCCTGATGTGACCAAGCTCCTGAGATCCTGTGATCCTAGGATCCTATGATCCTGGGTATGTTAGAGCTCCTGAGAGTTCAGTTTCCTCTGGGTGTTGTGGGATTGGGTGCAGGGATTGGGATTGTGCTCAGGGTTCTGACTAGAAGGCTATATCTCTGCACTTATATACCTTAATTCTTCTTAAAATAGAGATGGACTGTTTTTCATTCGTGGCTATAGTGTACTTTGCTTTAACTGTATTTAGATATATATTTGCAATTATTTAAATAATATTCTATAGAAAGGATTTTTTTTACTTATCCCAGCAGAACTTTTTCTAATGATCTATACATGTGCATGAATCTTACCCTTCTAGGGTAAGATTGTATCTAGGTTGGTTGTTATCCTCAAACCTTGCTTAAGAGTTATATTAAATATAGGTTTCCATTTTAACTGTTGTGTCTAGAAACATTCTTCGAAGTCTTCCCATGGATTTTAAAAGAAAGAAAAGTTAACTTTATTACAGTGTGTTTTTGTTTCAAGGGCAGACAACTTCAAAAGATACATGGAATGTTCCCTTTTTATTCTAATTACCCTTTTTAATGATGCTTGATGTTGACACACTCAGTGAGGCCATAAAACAATATACACTGAGGGGCAGTTGTTAATGAGTGCTTCAAAGAATTAGAGTTTAGGGAATGTACAACATTGCAGACAGAAATTTATTTTTCTGTCTCTGAGGGGAATTTTTAGCTCAACAGCATTCAGAAGAAGTGCATTTATGATTTTACTGAGTTTAACCTCAAAGACACTTTTTTGTTTTACCCTTTATTTTTCTAGGCAGCCTTCAAGCAACAAATTTCCATGAGAAAATTAGTATTCCGACTCTTAATTAAAAATTCACACTCGGAACGAATTGGGATTTAATTTAAATGTATAATTGACACAAATTTAAATGAAAATAAGAGATGAGGGTTATAGGACCAAGTTACTTCATTATGAAAAGACACTGACATAACTGTGGCACATACACAGATATGTCACTGTCCTGACACTTCCTAGAACAGTGGGATTCTCTTGCTAGTAAATAACTCCTCTAATGTACTTTCCAAAAATATCATGTAGGTGTATGTATGTATGCATGTCTATGAGTGTACAGGAACACATAAGTGTAGATGAGTGTAGGCTAGTAGAACACATCAGATCCCATGGAATTCGAGTTATAGGATGTTGTAAGCTATTTCACCTGAGTTCTGGGAACCAAATTCCACCCATCTTCTGCAAGAATGAGGACAGTCAACCATTGAATCATCTCTCCAGCCCAATCTTATATTTTATACATGCTGTCTAAGACAAAAGTCAACCAGTACCAAACTCACCATCTCCTCATTCTTTTGTGTTCTCTATTGAGTGCAGTAGGCAGTGATATCCATATACATCTCCAGATCTGAAATCCTACCATTCCCTCCTTCCTCTCTCATTGCATCAGAACACTCTGCCTTAACAGGAGCAATTCTAGTAGGCTGTATTATTTTGCATTTCTTTTGTTACAGCTTGACCAAAGGTAACTTTGGTGTATTTTTGTTCTACATTAAAGGAGTAATAGAGTAGCATCTACATTTGGTACAATTGCTCTCCACTTTCATTTAAATGGGTTGTAATTGCTCTTTTGATCATGTCATCAATGAGTTTTAAATAAATTACTGAATGGTGCATGTTCTTTTCTCTGGTTTGCTAAGATGCAGCTGAAAATGACTTATGACAAACCAGGCTAAGTTTGAGAAATTTGCAACCTGGCAGACAGCACTAAGGTAAGCTGCAACTGAAAATGGTTGAAGTATTTACACCCAGGACATCAGAAAAGGCTACAAATCAATTTTTCTTTTCTTTTTTCATAGCACTGGTTTTAAACATTTACCAGCTTAGAACCAACTGCTCAGTCAACCATCCATGTGTTTCCTGTTTCAAAAGAAAATGACTATTTCAAACCCCAAATCAAAGTGATTCAAATATTTGACTGTGATGTTTTTGCTCAGAAAATGCACATAGATTCATGAAAAAGTCCTACACCCTCTGTCTTTTGGAGACTATAGGAGAATATAAATTCTATCTGCCTAGCATACAAACAGTAAAAAATATTGCCCTGTATTTCTTCTTTCATCTGTCATCAAAGGGAAAATCCCAAATAAATCTCAGAAATCCGAATAGAATATTTATAACACTCGATATTGTTGGTTGCAGTCAGCAGTTTGAATTTCAAAAAAAATAGATTTTAATCTAAGGAAAAACAAATATGGTCTCTCAAGGAATACATATCAAAACCTCAGACAAGTTTTTGAATTATCTCGGTAAATATGGATTCAAAATATATTAGCTGTTAATCGCTTCCAAACTGATTACAAGATGATTATTAGATGTTCATCTGCTAGTTGTGTTACACAGAGAGAAGCATAGGCCAGTTTCTTTAGCTTGATGTTTTGATAGGAAGAATTTTGATGAATTATAAATAAATTATAAAATTATAAATAAAGAAAGAAAGTATTTTGATGTTACTGGTGAAACTATTTAGTATTTCCTTTGTATGTGTAGAAACATCAATATAACTCTACTGAATGTGAACTAGGAGTTAAATTTTTTTCTGAAATTAGAATTTCCACAGTATCTGAGTTGGTAGTTTGGGAGAGCATTATCAATGAAAGCACATAAATTCTGGTAACAGCTAACTACACAATTTTATTCTCATATGATAACAAAAGCTATTTGAGCCTGTTGGTTTAAAGGGAGTAAATCTAACTGGCCTAAAGTAAGTTATTTGTTAAGGAAGTTAATATGTACTATGCAAGCAATGCTGAGGTGAGAGCCAGACATCACCTGAGAGAGAGGGTATGGAGGGAGCGATATCTCCGTTGCCAAGGAAAGCTTTCTCACGTGCTTGGAAATCAGTCTCCAAACATTGTTTCAGGGACTACTTTTCAATTTTCTCTTGCAAGTCTACTTTTTTTTTTTTTAACTTTGGCTAAGTATAGAATGTATATGCGTTGACATCTGGCTTCAATAATTTCGGAATTCACTGGTTATTGTGACTGGTGACCGGAGTACTTTGCATTGACAAGCACTGTGCTGTTTTCCTCTGAACTTACTGTGAACACAAGTCTTTAGTTGAACATATGCTTATAATTTCTTGAGTAAATGAATACAGGTTTCATGGCCCAGCCCTGCATTAAGTTTATGTTTAACTTTACAAAGCACTGCCAAACTGTCTCCCAGAGCAGCTGTTTAATATTTTACTCCTAGAAACAACATGTAAGGTTCCCAATCATTTCTTTCAGTTCTCACCAATACTCAATATTGTTTACATTTTTGACATTCATTTCTATGCTCATGTGTCTTCATGATTCTAATGTACATTTCTCTGATGACTAGTGATGTTGAACAGTTTTTAGAATTATTAGTAACATTATTTGTCATCCCCCTTTTCCTTAAAAATTTTCTTCTATGTGTATATATCAAGAGTTAATCGTGAAGCCACCTTCATATGCAAATGAGGCTCAGGGACTTGCTTTGATTTAATACATATTTTATTGGAATAGATTAATGTTGGACAAGTTAGCTTTTGGCAATGAAGAGGCAAAAAGGTGTCCAGAAGTATGAATACAAAGCTGTTCCATTTAATTTCAGAATTGATACTAAAGACAGTTCTAAGCCTGAAATGTGCTACAGTTCCATATTTTGAGTTACTCAGGAACCTTGTTACTTCCACTAGCGTTAGAACATTCTTTTAAAAGGTTTCCTTCCTCCATTCTTTCTTCTCTTTTCTTTCTTCTTTCTTCCCTTCTATTTTGAGATAAGGTCTTTCATAATCTAGGCTGACAAAGACTAACTGTGTGGCAGTGGATAACCTTATACTTCCGATCCTCTAAGGCTAGGATTACAGATGAGTACTACCAACACACACACATACACACACAAAATATATGTATATGTATATATGTGTATATATGTATATATGTATGTTATATATTTATATGCTAAATATATAATTTATAAATTTATATACTATATATATTTGTGCATATACATATATGAGCAGCAGATATAATTAAGCAAAGTAGATTATCAACTTCAGAGTGTGGGAGGCATAGGAGTGGCCGGAAGGAGGAATGGCAAGAGGAAAGTGATATAATTCTATTTCAATTAAAAACATTTAAAAATAAACAAAGAGAATTTAAAAAAATCTTTCTCTCCTGCCAAAGAAAGTGGATACTGACTACCTGTGGCCATAGCAGCATTCAGCTTGTAGGGATATGTGTGCCTACGGACGAAAGAACATTTGAAGCAAGGTTTGGGGAGGAGAAGAAACTGTTAGCTAATGATGTTACTGTCTCAGCCTGTTTGAGCCATCAGCTGAAGTCTTGCTGACTTCCATTCGTTAGTGTGACAAACCTTTCACTCTAAGAAAGGACAGGGATAAAGATACGCAAGTCAGTGGCTCACATTGTCTTCACTACTTGTCTTGTCATTGTACTTGCTATGCATGTACTTTATTATTCACTTTATGATTAAACATGATTGGTCTTGATAATGTCGCCAATATAATTCGTTTTAGAGACCGTTTCTGAAATACTATATTTTGTTTCACAAAACATTTATTTGTTCATGAAAATAATGTAAAAATAAGCAAATCAGCCATCAAAATATAACTCATTATATAAAATCACATGTAATTTAGCCAAAACAAAAGCCAGAAAAAAAACAATGTTTTAATGAACTAACCGTAGTTTGCTTTCCTCTACCCCATACCTAACATATTCAAAAACAGTAAATTTTTTAATCAGTGTACTGAACTTCCTATACAGTCATATACAGGTGGGAGGGGAGGACAGCTACAGTAAGAAGAGGGAAGCCCTGTGGAAATCACACTGCAGGGGTGAGCAGTGCTGGCCTCTTTGACTCTTCCTCTGCTCTGGTACTTACTTTCTCTGTGACTCACCTCATAGAAATGTGGAAACTAAATGCTAGTGCATATAAAACCTATATTGCAGGCGTGGGAATGTTAGCAAGGTTACATGAATGAATTTTTGTCACTTTGTTTTGTGGATGAGTTAATTTGCTCTACAAGTGCACCCTGATGGCCTTTGAGAACAGAAAATAAGGATAATTCTTTAGCCTCCCACAATTCACTGAATCGACTCCTCATTGTTCCTCCTGTTCTCAGTGCACTCTGAAGGAAAGCACCTCTCTTGTTCTCTCAGGTAGCTGGTGCCACATTCACTCTTTCTCCCAGGTCCCTCTTTTTCCTCCACTGGCAAAACTTCTGCCACCTACAAGGCTTTCTTAAAACTATATTTGTTTTAGTCCTTTAAGAGTGAGTCTCATGATATATTCCAGGCTAGCCTCCTTAGTGCTGATATTGCAACTGGGTACTCACATACCATCTTTATTACACTTACTTTTGTTATTTCTGGTCCATAGTTATTTCTTGACATTTCATAATACATGTGTGTGTGTGTGTGTGTGTGTGTGTGTGTGTAAATGACATGGTTTGCTACTTGGGCATGTTTATTTTTTTTTTCCATTACTAATTGAAAAATTCCAGAACAAAGGTTCATCTTTGCCTCAGAGTTGTCCTAACCTGAAACTTAAAGTATCTGTCATTAGTTTGTCGTTCATGCTCTGCTTCCTCACCTATAGCAATGTGACTGGCCTGACCCTTGATGGCTGGGGCTGGGGAC
The DNA here is from genome assembly GCF_947179515.1 of Apodemus sylvaticus. Lineage (NCBI taxonomy): Eukaryota > Metazoa > Chordata > Mammalia > Rodentia > Muridae > Apodemus > Apodemus sylvaticus. The sequence continues at coordinate 14,155,558 of NC_067473.1, read as the reverse complement.
AACAAGGCAGGAAGAGGGGTCAGGGTATGGCAGGCCAGTGAGCCCAACAAGAACAGACTCCCGGAGGCAGCCATTATCAAGATAGCTCATTTAATTGGGAGAACAAAGGCTATTTAAACCTTTGGGGAGTGGGTAGGGGGTCTTCAGCAAGGGCCAGAGTACTGAGGTGCCTTGTATGCCTAGGGAGAAATTTCAAATATTGCTGGACATAACATTAAAAGAAGAGAGAGTCAGTCCATCCTGGTTGCCAGGCTACCTGACCCCAGAGTGCAGGAGTGCATGGGCCAGGATATACAGGTCCCAAGCAGAGAAAGGGAAGCTACTCTACTCCTGCTGATCACAAGATGAGATTTCTGGGACCCACTATTGCTCCAGGCTGGCTCCCCTGGCCCCATATCACTTGAAAATTTTGGAAATTCAGCCAACTAACCTGTACCCTTTAGAGAAATGCTTTGTATTTACTGGGTGTTTATATTGTAAAATCCTCCTTAAACTCTTACAGTGTCAATCAACTTGCTCTAGCAGATAGCTACCTGTGAAGCTAAGACGCCTGACTACAGAGTGGATGACAAGCCTCGTGCCAGTTTCTCACTCTTGGGATAAAAATGCTCAGACATGCATAGTACACATCTGTATAAAAATCACAGCTATAGTTTTACATACACAGACTTGTAAATTATTCCATTTTCTATTTTCTATTCGCATTTTTTCTCTTAGGAATAGAATTACTTTCATGTTGTAATGAAAAATTGCCCAGTCTTAATAAAATAATTAATTATATTTACTAATTCATAGTGATTGATTGCTTTCTATATTAAACTAAATACAATTTCATGTGCAGGTACATAGTTTTCCCAAAAGGTTTGTAAGATTCTTGCCATCAAGATCTCTTCATTCCCTCAATAATACACTTGTGTATGTACAAAAACTGACTAAAATATTACCTGGGTTTCTAAGGAATGGTCTGAATAACAACAACAACAACAACAACATCAACAACATCAACAATAACTACACACATACACACAGTGATGACTTTTTTTTTTGAGACAGGGTTTCTCTGTGTAGCCCTGGCTGTCCTGGAACTCACTCTGTAGACCAGGCTGGCCTCAAACTCAGAAATCTGCCTGCCTCTGCCTCCCAGAGTGCTGGGATTACAGGCATGCACCACCACCGCCCAGCTCAGTGATGACTTTTAATCCAGTAACATGGACTCTCTGGAAAGGGATCAAATCCAAAGATATGATCTGCCTAGAATGCAGGCATGTACTGGATTACAGTATGATCTGGATGGAATGAAGATATGCTCTTAGCACACACTTTCCATCACTAACTATGAAGGTAAGCAGCCATGTTTGATGTTTGAGAGTGATGTCTGACTGAGGGGCAGAAAAAGTACTGAATCAGAGAAAGATTTGATAGTAGGAGTCTGAGATAGAATATGCCCAGTGCACATGAGAACAGCTCAAGAAAGACAGGCTACTTAAGGGCAATGAGAAAGAGAGAAAGGTGTGTGGTGTGTGGCCTCTGGAGTATGTTTATGGCAGTTTTATTAAGACAGTTTTACAGAGACTGGTTCCAGAGAGAACAAATTAGACACAGAAGAACACAGAACAAGCCAGAAAATTAGAAGGAGCCAGAAGATTAAAAAATATTGCCAAGTTAGTATAAATCCAGGCAGAGCAATTCAGTCAGAAGCTGAGAGAAGCAGCATTGAATCAGTCAGCTTGGGTATAATTCTCATCTCATCACTTCATATGAGGAAAAGTGATATGCAAACACACACATACCATAAATATGTGTGTGTACTAAGGGTGTGTGTGGTGTGTGGTGTGAGGTGTGTGTGTGTGTGTGTTGTGGTGTGTGTGTGTGTGTGTATGTGTGTGTGAATAATGACTGCTTTCCCTTTTTTATTTATTTTTATTGTTTAATCTCTTTTTACAGTCAAGTCTTCATCTTCCTCCCAGTCAAGTCTTCCTCCCTCCAAAAGTTCCTCATTTCATTCTTCCTCCCCCACACCTCCATCTCTAAGAGGATACCCCCACCACACCCAATCCTCCCCCGTCCCACTTCTGGGGACTCAAGTCTCTCAAGCTATAGGTGCTGAATCTTCTCTCACTGAGGCCAGACCAGGCAGTCTTCTGCTGTATATGTGTCAGAGGCCTCATATCAGCTATGCTGCCTGATTGGTGCCTCAATGTGTGAGAGATATCTGGGGTCTGGGTTCGTTGAGACTGATGGTCTTCCTATCAAGTAGCGCTCCGCCACAACTCCACTTCTTCCAGGCTTTCCCTAATTCAACCACAGAGGTCCCTGAATTTAGTCCATTGGTCGGGTTTAAGTATCTGGGTCTGTCCTGGTCAGCTGCTTGTTGGGCCACTCAGAGGGCAGCCATGCTAGGCTCCTATTTGTAGCACACCATAGCATCAGTAATAATGTCAGGCCTTGGAGCCTCCCCTTGAGATGGATAGCAATTTGGGTCAATCACTGGACTTCCTTTCCCTCAATCTCTTCTCCATTTGGTCCCAGAAGTTATTTTACCCATTAGTTGGGTATAAATATCTGTTTCTGACTCTGTCAGCTGCTTTTGGGACTCTCAAAGGGCAGTCATGCTAGGCACTTGTGTGTAAGCACACCATAGCATTAGAATAGTGTCAGGCCTTGGAGACTTTCCTTGAGATGGATCCCAATTTGGGCTGATCACTGAACCACTTTTCCCTCCAGTTCTTCTCCATTTTTGACCCTGAAGTTCTTTTAGACAAGAACAATTCTTGGTCAGAGTTTTTGACTATGGGATGGCAACCCCAGTCCTCCACTTCATGCCCTGTCTTTCCGTTCATTCTGCTGTCTCTCAGGGCTTTGCTCCTATTTCCTCCCACACCTGATCATGTTCCCCTTTTTCCTTCCCCTGCCCTCTCCAACCCACATTATTTATCAGCTGTAGAAGTTCTCTGGTATAATTGTTTTGGGTTGCTGATATATCCAATCATGTCATCTGCAAATAGTGATACCTTGACTTCATTGTCAATTTGTTTCCCTTTGATCTACTTTTGCTGTCTTATTGCTCTAGCTAGAATTTTGAGTATTATATTGAATAGACATGGGGAAAGTGGCGTCCTCATCTTGCCCCTCATTTTAGTGGGACTGCTTTAAGTATCTCTCCATTTAATTTGATATTGGCTGTTGGTTTGCAGTATATTGCTTTTATTGTGTTTAAGTATGGGCCTTGACTTCTTGATCTGTACAATATTTTTAACATGAAGGGTTGTTACATTTTGTCAAATGATTTTTAGTATCTAATAAGATCATGTGATTTTTTTCCTTTGAGTTTGTTCATATAGTGGATTATGTTAATGGATTTTCTTATATTGAACCAACCTTGCATCCCTGGAATGAAGCCTACTTGATCAAAGTGAATGGTGGTTTTGATGTGTTTTTAAATTCGGTTTGCTAGAATTTTATTCGGTATTTTTGCATAAATATACATAAGCAAAAATTAGTAGTTTTCTTACTTTGCTGGGTCTTTGTGTGGATTAGGCAGAGTGATTGTTCTTTCATAGAATGATCTTGGCAGTGTTTCTTCTGTTTTTACTCTATGGAATAGTTTGAGGAGTGTTGCCATCAGCTCTTCTCTGAAGTTCTGGTAGAAGTCTGCACTAAAGCTATCTAGCCCCGACCTTTTATTTTTGTTGCTGTTGTTGGGAGGTTTTTAATGACTTCTATTTTTTTAGGGTACCTGTTATAATTTATCAGCTTTTGATTTAACTTTAGGAAATATTCTTTATCTAGAAAATCATCCATTTCATCTAGATTTTCAGCTTTTTTCAGTATAGACTTTTGTAATAGAATACGATGATTTTTGAATTTTTCCATTTCTGTTATGTCTCCCTTTTCATTTCTGATTTTGTTAGTCTGAATACTGGCTCTGTGCCATTTAGTTAGCTTAGCTAGGGGGGTTATCTATTTGTAGATTTTCTCAAAGAATCAGCTTTTGGTTTTGTTGATTCTTTATATCATTCTGTTTGTTTCCATTTGGTTGATTTCATCCCTGAGTTTGATTATTTCCTGCCTTCTTCCCCTCTTGGATGTGATTGTTTCCTTTTTGTTCTAGGGCTTTTAGATGTGCTGTTAAGTTGCTAGTGTAGGATCTGTCCGATTTATTTATGAGTGTACTTAGAGTTATGAGTTTTCCTCTCAGTACTGTTTTTGTTGTCTCCCATAAGTTTGGGTGTATTGCGCCTTCATTTTCATTAAATTCTAAAATATCTTTCATTTCTCTCTTTATTTCTTCCATGACCAAGTTATCATTGAGTAGAGAGTTTCCATGGGTATGTAGGTTTTCTGTTGTTTTTGTTGTTATTGAAATCTAGCCTTAGTCCTTGGTGATCTAATAGGATGCATGGGATTATTTCTATCTGTCAAGGCTTGCTTTGTAGCCTCTTACATTGTCAGTTTTGGAGAGGGTATCATGAGGTGCTGAGAGAGGGTATTCTTTTGTTATAGAGTGAAATATTCTGTATATATCTGTTAAATCCATTTGCTTCATAACCTCTATTAGTTTCACTGTGTCTCTGTTTAGTGTTTCTGTTTCAATGACATGTTCATTGGTGACAGTGGGGTGCTGAAATCTCCCACTGTTATTGTATGGGGTTCAATGTGTGTTTTGATCTACAGCAAAGTTTCTTTTATGAATGTGGGTGCCTTTGCATTTGGGGCACAGATGTTCAGAATTTAGACTTTCTCTTGGTGGATTTTCCTTTGATGAATATGAAATGTCCTTCCCTATCTCACTTGAGAACTTTTGGTTGAAAGTCTATTTTATTGGATATTAGAATGGCAGCTCCCACTTGTTTCTTGGGACCGTTTGCTTGGAAGACTATTTTCCAGGCTTTTACTCTGAAGTAGTGTCTGTTTGTTATTGAGGCGTGTTTCTTGTATGCATCAAAATGCTTGATCCTGTTTGCATATCAAATCTGTTAGCTTGTCTTTTTATAGTGGAATTGAGTCTATTGCTATTGAGAGATATTAAAGACAGATGATTGTTAGCTATTGTTATGTTTGTTGTTGTAGGTGGCATTATGTGTATGTGATTTTCTCCTTTTGACTTTGTTGTGAGATGATTAATATCTTGCTTTTTCTTTGGTGTAGGTACCCTCTTTGTGTTGGAGTTTTCCTTCTGGAATCCTCTGCAGGGCTGGATTGGTAGACAGATATTGTTTAAATTTAGTCTTGTTCTGCAATATTTTGGTTTCTTCATCTATGATGTCTGAGAATTTTGCCAACTATCGTAGTCTAGGCTGGCATTTGTGTTCTCTTAGGGTCTGCATGCCATGTGTCTAGGCTGTTCTTGCTTTTGGGTCTCTAGTTTATGGCCTTCTATTTTTTAGGTTGGGGAAGTTTTCTTACAAGATTTTGTTGATGACATTTTCGAATCCTTTGAGCTGGGAGTCTTTGCTCTCTTCTATTCTTCTATTATTATTTGGTCTTTTTATTATGTCCTGGATTTTCTGGATGTTTTGGGTTAGGAATCTTTTATGTTTTTAATTTTCTATGATCATTTCAGTATCTTCTAAAGTATCATCTACACCTGAGATTCTCTCTTCTATCTCTTGTATTCTGTTGTTGATGCTTGCTTGCATCATTAGTTCCTGACCTCTTTCCTAGGTTTTCCATTTTCAGGGTTGCCTCCATTTGTGTTGTCTTTATTGTTTCTACTTTCATTTTTACATCTTGAACAGCTTTGTCCAATTCCTTCACCTGTTTGCTTATGTTTTCCTGTATTTCTCTAAGGGATTTATTTTCTCTTTAAGGGCTTCTACCTGTTTACATCTGTTTTCCGGTATTTCTTTCAATGAGGTATATCATTCAATGATATTTATATCATTCTTAAAGGACTCTATTATCTTCATGAGATAGGATTTTAGTTCAGCATCATTGTTTCAGGTATGTTGGTGTATCCAGGGCTTGTTATGGTAGGAGCACTGGGTTCTGATGATGTCCATATATATTTGCTTCTGTTGCTTATGGTCTTGCACGTGCCTATCATCATTTGATTATCCCTGGTGTTATCTGGCCTAAGTGTCTCTGTCTAGAGCCTCCTTTGTCACTAGGTTGCTGCAGATCTCCTGGGAGGCCTATGGATCTAGCTGTAGCAGACATCTTGGGAGGCCTTTAGACTTTGGGGTTTTCAGAGAGGCAGACAAGGTACTGATCTATTGACCTGCCTGCAGCAGTTCTCCAGGGAGGACTTTGGACTGTGGGGTCTTCATAGGAGCAGACATGCTGATGACCTGTTGCCCTGTGTGCAGCAGATCTTCTGGGAGGCCCATAGACTGTGTGTCTTCAGAAATGCTGAGAAGCTGATGATCTGCCCTAGCTGAAGGCACAAGCTTGAAGAGAGATAGACTTTAAGGGGATTGGGTCCCATGTCTGCTGGGCTCCTCTGGGTTCCCAACTCCTCTGTGTGGTGTGTGTGTGTGTGTTCCCTTACCTGTTGCCCTGCATGCAGAAGATCTTCTGGAAGGCCTTCAGACTGTGGGATCTGTATAGGAGCAGACAAGCTGATGACCTGCCCCAGTGCAAGGAGCAGGCCAAGTGATTATTCTCTTAGTGTCTTCCAATTACCTTCAACCTAGAAATTGCACTGAGTAGACATTAACTCATACAAATTTCATTTCACTTTCATGTGAAAATTCAGGAGAATCTATTCAGTCCCTCAATTCCTACTTCTCTTTCTAAGGTCAATTCAGTCCTCCATAGGCCAGACTTCCTGCAAGGTATGCAATCATTTCCCCTGTGCAGCCAAAACTTCTTTAGGCCTTAAGTATGATCCTGCTTCCTCTGCCCCATACCCCAACTCCCATTTACTTGATCTTGATTCCCCTGCTCCGTAAACTGGCCCTTTCTGGAATATATTCTATGTCCCCTGACTTCAAACTGACTACATTTCTCATAAATAATACTAAATTTTATTTCGACCTAAGCATTTATAATTACTACTGAAAACTTTCATTACTCCAAAATCTTTCTTTGTTTTTCATTTCTTAAACTTTAAAATAAATGGTACAGATGATTTTAAAAGAGCTAAGCTTGTTTTGACAAGCTCTGCAATATCTTTGGATTTTCATACTCGGGTCATGGAGCTTAATGAAAGAGACTAGTCATCCTTGACATGCTAAAAACCACAGAGGAATGCAAAGAAAAACTCCTGTGGCCTTCAGTTTGACAGCATCAATGTATCTTAAGGTTATAGCTTTGTAACTTCAATTTCTGCTTCCACATGCAACAAAGAAAGTGAAATCATGCATGAAAGCTTGTAACAAAAAAGGTTGATACAGAGAAATTTGGAAGAAAGTTATAATTATTAAACAAAAATGAAAGTCTTAGAAGTAATCCTTATTATTAAACAATATTTTTCTACTCAGAGTTAAGTGACATTTTCATTAATGTCTTAAACATGGCTATATGTAGTTCAAAAGCTTCAATGAAAAGGTGGTAACTATAAAGTTTATTTTTTTAATATACCATTTATTTTGTGAGTTCATTTATTATACAAATATTAACTATATATTATATTTACTACCACAGGCATACTGTCATCAGGAAGTTCACAGAGATGCACCAATAACAAGGAAAAGAAGATTATGGAGGTTATATGGTATTGCTTCAGGAAAATTATATTTGTAGTTGATTGGTTTGGATCTAGTAGCAGAGACCATAAATATGTTATAGCTAAATTTAGTGGCAAGAAGTTTATTATGGTCTCATGGTATAATATAGAAACCTGAAGACATAGTTTCCTAAGATGTGTCATAAAACAACTTCTCAGTGCTCAGTGGAGATTGTGCCACAGGGTCATTGGATAAGCCCGTGTACGTCTAGGCCACGAAAGAGAACAGCAGGGCATTTTCAAGAAGGTAAGAAAAAGGAAAAGGACACAGAAGGAATGCTCAGTTTTAAATAGATTTGGAGACGGTTACAGAGGCAGTATTTCATTTTCTTCTTTGGAGCTTGAGAAGTTCACTATGCATACATTATAGACCAAATGTCTACGTCACCCAAAAGTTCATATTTGAAACATCTCTCCACAGTGTGACGGTATTGGGATTTGGCAATTAGGTGAGGCGGTAAGTATGCAATGTACTGAACTGGGATCGGTGCCCTCAGAAGAGCCGTGAGGTGAGCTTGACTTCTGTTTCTCTGTCTGCTCAGCCATATGAAGGGACAATATAAGTTGGCACTCTGCCAGTTAGAAGAGGACCCTCATCAAATGGTAAATCCCTGGTCTTGGATTTCCTGTCTCCAGAATGTGACAAATAAGCCCCTGTTGTTGATAGTCAACATTGTCATGACAACACAGACTGAAAAGACAACTGATAGAAATAATCTCTCTAATGAGGTGCAGGCAGGAGTGGTTTATGAGTTCCAGAGCTGAGAGAAGTTAGTTTTAAGATACAAGTTGGGGGTGTTATGACCTTGAAGGTTAGGGTAGAAGTTGAGACCTTAGTTTTGTTCACGCTACTAGAAATGATTAAAAAGGAAAGGGTAAGACATGGGGAAGGGACAGTAGAGGAGGGAAGGAAACTTATGACCAGAAACACTTTTGTATAATGATAAGAGAAAAATCCAGTCAAACTGATGGTGAAGTGAACAGGAAACTGAACAGGATAAGTGAAGCTTTTTTTGTTTTAAATAAGTTATTTATTTCTAGATTATGTATATTGTTGTTTTGCCTCTATGTATGTCACTGTGAGGGTGTCAGATTGTAAAGTGACAGACAGTTATGAGCTGCCATGTGGATGCTGGGAATTGAACCCTGGTCCTCCAGAAGAGCAGTCAGTGTTCTTAGTTGCTGACCCATCTCTTCAGCTCAATAAATGAAGTTTTTAAAAATTAAAATGTAGAGGAGAATGGCAACACTTTGAGTACCACAGAGAGTGTAAGTGGATCAAGAAGGAAGATTGTCATTTGCTTTTAGTGTTGGCAAGTCATGTGCTATGATGGGCATGGTCGCTTGGGAGTAGTAATAGGAGAAAATAGACTGTAATGGATTGGAATGTGAGTGGTAGGAAATAAATCAGAGTTAGGCTGCAAAAATGTATTCCTCTAAAATGCTTACCCTTTAAAGGCAGGAGTACCATACTCTGAAAGCCACAAGAAAAGAGCAAGACAGGGAAGTTTTACTTATGCTTCTTTATTTAGTCGGGGAAAATGAGGACATTCACATGCAAAAGAGAACAATCCTAAAAAAGGTAGATGTTGAAGGATGAAAACAATTGTGGAGAGCTTCATTTCTTTTATTAATAATTATTTCATTCCTGTACATCTCAAATGATATCCCACTTCCCAGTTACCCCTCCACAACCCTCCCATCCCACATTTGCTCTCTCTCCTCCCTCCTCTTTGGTTCTGTGAGAATGCTCCCCCAGCCACCCATCCTCTCCTGACCCACCACTGCAGCTTCCCCCTATGCTGGGGCTTCAAACCTTGTGGAGAGCTTCTTAAATACTTTGAGTAAGGAGACTTAGAGGGAGCTTCAGCCCAGTAACACTAGAAAAAGGTTAAGAAAGACCTTCTGTAGGAAATTGGTTGTTCCAAGTGAGGGCTGGGAATACTCATAGGATGTAGCCTAGGGTCTCTGTGCAGTGGACAGCACCATGACTCTGGCTAGTGGTCACTGAGGGCACAGCATGGGGGAATCCATCTGAAGAGTTGCCTTTTCCCTCTTTAGGGGTCCCCTCAACAATGGCTAGAGCCTTGCTTATTCCTCAGCTGTGAGCCAAAGAGGTCAAGTTTATCTGGTCTGAAGCTCACCATCTTACAGACCTTTCTCGACATGTTTTATTCCCCTACTCTGCTCCCTTTACAAACCAGTATTGAAGATGAGTTCTGGGCAGTATCAGGAACCTGAAAAGACTGGTTATTTTTATTTGATCTCAGGAAATTTCCTGATGATGTTAATTTACCCTTTGGGGGCTTTCATAGCTTTAAACACCCTATTAAATTAGTCTTCTCCAAAATCCGGATGATAATACAACTTTCATGCAGGATGAAGTTTAGTGATATACTTAGGGCACAAACTCTAAAAGGAGACAAAATTTATAAATTAAGAAATGATATTACAGATGATTTGTACAAATACAATTGAGCTTCTCTTTTCACACACAAAAATAACTATGAAAATAAGCGGTTGATCTAGGATGGGTATAATGAAAGGAAGGGAGTGGGGGTGAGATAGGAGTTGGTGGGAATGAGGGGGGTGGGAGGGAAGACAATACAGCTCAGCACCTAACAGATGCTGGCCTGAGAAGCTCGGTGAAGATGCACCATGAGAAGCTCCAGATCCAAGCTTCCAATCTGAGATTATAATAATCACCTACTCCACTTATAGCTTTAAAAATGTTGTCTATTGGTGCTGTGCCCACTAACAAAGAAGCCATTTCTCCTCATGGTTCATAAAGTGCAGATGCATTCAAATGTTTACATGCAGATGCATGCAAAACTTATGATTGCTTATTCGCATATATGTGCAATTTTATAAATACTAAAAAAATGTATGTGGTTGAGAGCAGAAACACGAACAGAATCCAGGAATCCGGGATATATTTATGCACAAGCTGTCAGGCGGTGGCTTTCGTGCTATTTTAGTGTTTTGTTCATTCCTGTTGTACCTTATGCTACCATGCAGCTCCAAACTACATCACGAGAGACAGTTTCTCTGGGAAGACTTGCACAAACAAACACATACATGCACACATGTGCATGCACACAACTACAATTACACACATCTGTCTTTGTTCATGTTTGGTTTGATGACTATATTTAAGATGGCAGTTTCTCCCCAAATACAGGAATTTGTTTCCTCAGAAAAGACTTTTTTTTAATTTAGCATATACTTTAATGAAAACCCTTTTAGAAAATGGTGATCTGTAGTTTGCAATATTAAGCTAAGTAGTATTGAGACTGCTCCATAGACTTAAGATGTAATTACGCTAATTCCCAATGTTTTGAGGCTTGCAGTAGATGCGTTCTTCCATTGGAAGTCTTTGTGGCAAACTCACATACTAGGTTCTTGCCACATGTTTAATTACTTCTAAATTTATATTCACTGAAGAGATGCCCTTATGAATTTCAGGGCATGCACCTTTTCTAGCATTTTTTACTCTATCTTTCTTGAGTTCTTAGACTGATAACAATGTGTAGTTTATGTGGGTCTTGGGGACCCTCAGCAAATTTTCACAATCTTTGAGATGAAACAGAAGCGCATTGTCTGGAGTTCTTGGTTTGGGACATTCATGACGAATCCAGTCTGTACCAGTGAGTGATTCTACACCTTTTCTTTGCTTGGACACCTCTGAAGTACAGAAAGCAAAACCCCTTCCATAAGTGTAGCAATCATTCCCTTTAGACAGTTTACAGAAGGCAAACCTGATGAACACTACTCCTACCCATGTTCAGGCTTTCCGAATACCGATAGTGACAGAAACTGGTGCATATAGGCCAAGCTACATCATGAGAGTTGGTGTCTGCTAAGCATCCTCAAAAGAAACCACAACCAAATCTTTTGCATCTTTCTGTTTTCCATGAAAATGCCATTCAATTTAAAAGGTCTTCTCAGATTCACACACAGATTTGTATATCATTATGTACCATTATTGGGAAGTCTATCAAAATATGTGCTAAAATGTATTACTCTGGTCCCCTTAAATAAATGATTTTGGTTGTTTCAGCATTTACTCTTAACAAACATTTCTATAGTAACTACTCCGGTATATATATATATATATATATATATATATATATATATATATATATATATATATATATATATGTATGTATATATATATATGTTGTGAATATACTGACAGATTGAATTTGTAGGATTAGGTAAAAGATATAACTATTTTCAGTCATAATGGATATTGCAAAACTGTCTTCTAGAAAATATGAAGTAATATCTTCTCTCAACAGGGTATGAGAGAATCAACTTACCCAAACCAAGGCTAGCACTGGGAAGATCAAGAGCCTCTATCCCTCATCTATTCTTCTGCTTCAAAACCCTCAAAATGTTTATCCTAGAAATACTTGCCATCTTGTATTTATATAGGATATTTATATAAACCATAATGTAAAGCTCATCAATACACTCTTTCTACCCTCAACCTTTGACACACCACAGTTATCACCAGTCAATCTTCCATATGTGATTTGGCAAATCTAGAAACAACTTTTTGTTCCATTGCCCCATCTTATCCACAACAAAAATATTCCAGTAAGAAAAGTCTTAGTGGGTAATTTTGCCTTGAAATACTATATTTCCTGATTTATTTATTGATTGATGCATTTAATAATTATGGTTGCTTAAAATTGAGAAAAAAGAAGTGATATATAGAACTCATTGTGAACCTGTATTTGCTGTTTAATTGAGTTGGTCAATTTATTTAAAATCAAAGTACTTTTATTCAGTCATTTAGTACCTAGGATGGCAAATGAAAACTTCAAAGAAGCTAAGTATGTCTGCAAAGCAAAATTACCGACAAGGGACAAAACTGATATTTAAATCTCTATGTGTATCTCCTTAAAGCTTAGGCCTATCCCTGCAATTCTACAGTTACAACATTCTCTGGTACATGGAAGAAATTACTTCACACATGGAAAGGAAACAATGTCAGGTCATTCCCCAGCATGAAGCAATTCATCTTTAGTCTAAAGCAGGGTGCTAAATATGATAAGAATGGATGAGATAACAGATATGGAATTCTTAAGTCTCATTACGTAATAGAAGACTGGCTTGTTTAGGTGTGTGTATGAGGTCTGTAAAGGAATCAGAGGAAGAGAGACTGAGATGTGAATTTGGTTCACGTGGCACACAGTGATCACACAGCTAGAGAGTTTGATGAGCGTTTATGGTCTAAATACAAGGAAAATTTCCCAGTCACTTCTGGTTTTTGATGTGACTATGTTATGGGTCACCCAGTGCCTCCTACAGAGCAAATCATATTAGTTTAATTTCAGTTTATCTCTCTCTCTCTCTCCCTCTCCCTTTTCTTCCCTCCTCTTCCTACCCTCAATCAATTTTTTGGGCAAGAATCAGCTGTTATTACTTTATATATTATCTCTGGCTATTTTTGTGCTACAATGGAAGGGTAGAAAGATTGCATATGGTTTACAGAGGTTTTTTTTCTTTTTTTTTCAATGCAATATTTTTATTTTTTATATTCTTTGTTTACATTCCAAATGATTTCCCCTTTCCCAGACCCCCCTCCTCATTTGTCCCATAAACCTTCTCTCTACCCATTCTCCAATCACACCCCTCCTTTTTCTCTGTCCTTATATTCCCCTCCAACGCTAGATCAATCCTTTCCAGGATCAGGACCCTCTCCATACTTCTTCATGGGAGTTATTTGTTTTGCAATTTGTGCCTTGGGTATTCAGAGCTTCTGGGCTAATTAATAACCACTTATCAGAGATGGCATTCCATGTGTATTCTTTTGTGATTGGGTTACCTCACTTAGAATAGTATTTTCCAGATCAAACCAATTGCCTAAAAGTTTTGTGAATTCATTGTTTCTAATTGCTGAGTAGTATTCCATTGTGTAAATATCCACATTTTCTGTATCCATTCCTCCTTTGAGGGACATCTGGGTTCTTTGCAGCTTCTGGCTATTATAAATAAGGCTGCTATGAACATAATGGAGCATGTGTCTTTATTGCATGCCGCGGAATCCTTTGGGTATATGCCCAGGAGAAGTATAGCAGGGTTCTCCGGAAGTGTCATGTCCAGTTTTCTGAGGAACCTCCAGACTGAGTTCCAAAGTGGTTGTACCATCTTACAGCCCCACCAGCAGTGGAGGAGTGTTCCTCTTTCTCCACATCCTTGCCAACACCTGCTGTCTCCTGAATTTTTGACCTTAGGCATTCTGACTGGTGTAAGGTGAAATCACGTGGTTGTTTTGATTTGCATTTCCCTAATGACTAATGATGTTGAGCACTTCTTAAGGTGCCTCTCGGCCATTCGAATTTCTTCACGTAAAAATTTTTTGTTTAGATCTGTACCCCATTTTTTAATAGGGTTATATAGTTCCCTAGGGTCTAACTTCTTGAGTTCTTTGTATATATTGGATATTAGCCCTCTATCAGATAGGGTTGGTAAATATCCTTTCCCAATTTGTTGGTTACTGTTTTGTCCTTTTAAGAGTGTCCTTTGCCTTACAGAAACTTTGTAATTTTATGTGGTCCCATTTGCTAATTCTTGATCTTAGAGCATAAGCTATTGGTGTTCTGTTCAGAAACTTTTCGCCTTTGCTCATGTTCTCAAGGGTTTTCCCCAGTTTCTTTTCTTTTAGTTTCAGTGTGTCTGGTTTTACGTGGAGGTCCTTGATCTACTTGGAGTGGAGTTTAGTACATGGAGATAAGAATGGATCAATTTGCATTCTTCTGCATGCTGACCTCCAATTGAACCAGCACCATTTGTTGAAAGGGCTATCTTTTTTCCACTGGATGTTTTCGGCTCCTTTGTCAAAGATGAAGTGACCATAGGTGTATGGATTCAATTCTGGGTCTTCAATTCTATTCCATTGGTCCACTTACCTGTCACTGTGCCAATACCATGCAGTTTTTAAGCACTATTGCTCTCTAGTATTGCTTGAAGTCAGGGATACTGATTCCCCCAGAATTTCTTTTGTTGTTGAGAATAGTTTTAGCTATCCTGGGTTTTTTGTTATTCCAGATGAATTTTAGAATTGCTTTTTCTAACTCTGTGAAGAACTGTGTTGGGATTTTGATGGGGATTGCATTGAATCTGTATATTGCTTTTGGCAAAATGGCCATTTTAACTATATTAATCCTGTCAATCCACGAGCATGGCAGATTTTTCCATTTTCTGAGGTCTTCTTCGATTTCCTTCTTCAGAGACCTGAAGTTCTTGTCATATAGATCTTTCATTTGTTTGGTTAGAGTCACACCAAGATACTTTATATTGTTTGTGGCTATTGTGAAGGGTATCATTTCCCTAACTTCTTTCTCAGCCTTCTTATCCTTTGAGTATAGGAAGGCAATTGATTTGCTTGAGTTGATTTTATAACCAGCCACTTTACTGAAGTTGTTTATCAGCTGTAGGAGTTCTCTGGTGGAGGTTTTCGGGTCACTTAAGTAGACTATCATGTCATCTGCAAATAGTGATAATTTGACTTCTTCCTTTCCAATTTGTATCCCCTTGACCTCCTTATGTTGTCTAATTGCTCTAGCTAGAACTTCAAGTACTATATTGAAAAGATATGGAGAGAGAGGACAGCCTTGTCTAGTCCCTGATTTTAGTGGGATTGCTTCAAGTTTCTCTCCCTTTAGTTTGATGTTGGCTACCTGTTTGCTGTATATTGCTTTAATGATGTTTAGGTATGGGCCTTGAATTCCTGTTCTTTCCAAGACTTTTAGCATGAAAGGATGCTGAATTTTGTCAAATGCTTTTTCTGCATCTAATGAGATGATCATATGATTTTTTTCTTTGAGTTTGTTTATGTAGTGGATAGCATTGATGGATTTCCTTATATTGAGCCATCCCTGCATCCCTGGGATGAAGCCTACTTGATCATGGTAGATAATCGTTTTGATGTGTTCTTGGATTCGGTTGGCAAGAATTTTATTAAGTATTTTTTGCATCAATATTCATAAGGGAAATTGGCCTGAAGTTCTCTTTCTTTGTTGGATCTTTGTGTGGTTTTGGTATCAGCGTAATTTTGGCTTCATAGAACGAGTTGGGTAGAGTTCCTTCTGTTTCTATTTTGTGGAATAGTTTGAAGAGTGTTGGTGTTAGGTCTTCTATGAAGGTCTGATAGAATTCTGCACTGAAGCCATCTGGTCCCATGCGTTTTTTGGTTGGGAGACTTTCTATGACCCTTTTTATTTCTTCAGGTGTTATGGGACTGTTTAGATGATCTCTTTGATCCTGATTTAGTTTTGGTGTCTGATATCTGTCTAGGAAACTGTCCATTTCCTCCAGATTCTCCAGTTGTGTTGAGTATAGGCTTTTGTAGTAGGATCTAATGATTTTTTGAATTTCCTCAGTTTCTGTTCTTATATCTCTCTTTTCATTTCTATGTTTGTTAATCTGGATACTGTCTCTGTGCCCTTAGGTTAGTCTGGCTAAGAGTTTACCTATCTTGTTGATTTTCTCAAAGAACCAGCTCCTGGTTTTGTTGATTCTTTGTAAGGTTCTCTTTGTTTCTACTTGATTGATTTCGGCCCTGAGTTTGATGATTTCCTGCCTTCTACTCCTCCTGGGTGAAATAGCTTCTTTTTATTCCAGGGCTTTCAGGTGTGTTGTTAAGCTCTTAATATATACTCTCTCCATTTTCTTTTTGGGGGCACTCAGGGCTATGAGTTTTCCTCTTAGCACTGCTTTCATTGTGTCCCATAGATTTGGGTATGTTGTGTCTTCATTTTCATTAAATTCTAAAAAGTCTTTAAAAATATATCTATCCTGTTAGTGACGCTTGCATCTCTAATTCCTAATCTCAAATTCTACCTTACATTAATTAGAATGGCTAAGATAAAAAAGTCAGGTGACAGTAGGTGCTGTCGAGGATGTAGAAAATGTGGAACACTCCTCCATTGTTAGTGGGATTGTAAGTTGTTACAACCACTCTGGAAATCAGTCTGGTGGTTCCTCAGAAAATTGGGCAAAGTACTATGTAAGGACCCAGTTATGCAACTCCTAGGCATATACCTGAAATATGCTCTAACATATAACAAGAACATATGTTCCACGATGTTTAGAGCTGCGTTACTTATAATATCGAGAAGTTGGAAAGAACCCAGATCTTCTTCAACAGAGGAATGGATACAGAAAATGTAAATTTACCCAATGAAGTACTACTCACCTATTAAAAACAATGACTTCATAAATTTCTTAGGCAAATGGATGGAACTAGAAAATATCATACTGAGTGAGATAACCCAGTCATAAAAGAACACACATGGTATGCACTCATTAATAAGTGAGCATTAGCCTAAAAGCTTTGAATGCCCAAGATATAATTCACAGACCACATGTAGCTCAAGAAGAAGGAAGACCAAAGTGTGGGTGCTTCAGTCCTTCTTAGAAGGGGGAACAAAATACTCACAGGAGCAAATATGGAGACAAAGTGTACAGCAGAGCCTGAAGGAAAGGCCATTCAGAGACTGCCCCACCTGGGGATCCTTCCCATATACAGACACCAAACCCAGACATTATTATGGATGCCAAGACATGCATGCTGACAGAAGCCTGAGATAGCTGTCTCCTGAGAGGCTCTTTCAGAGCACGGCAAATAAAGAGGCAGATACACACAGCCAACTACTGGACTGAGCATGGGAACTCCAATGAAGGAGTTAGAGAAAGGACTGAAGGAGTTGAAGAGGCTTGCAACCCCATAGGAAGAACAACAATATCAACCAACTAGACCCCTCCCAGAGCTCCCAGGGACTAAACCACCAACCAAAGAGTACACAAGGAGGGACCCATGGCTCCAGCCGCTTATATAGCAGAGGATGGCCTTGTTGGACATTGATGGGAGGAAAGGCCCTTGGTCCTGGGAAGATTCCATGCTCCAGTGTAGGGGAATGCCAGTGCAGGCATATGGGAGTTGGTGGGCGTGTGGGTGAGCACCCTCATAGAAGTAGGGGGAGGGAGAATGGGATAGTGTTTCTGGAGGAGAAACCAGGAAAGGGGATAAGATTTTAAATGTAAATAAATAAAATATCCATTAAAATAAATCTATCCTGTATAAAATAACCTTGCCAAGCCTTATAAAATGGTATTTTTCAAAACATCACTGTAATTGACCTGTACAAACAGATCAATTTCACTTATAAGAACAAAATGCCATGTAAGGATTTCCAGCATTGATTTAACATCGATTATTTGATTCTCCAAATGCTTACCATTTGTCTCAGGCTGTGTTCTGTGGCTACCACAGAATGCTACACAGTGTATAAATTATAAATCATAGAGTATTTTACCTCATAGATCTTGTAACCATGTCGTGACTCCAGAAAGACCACAGAAGGCCAAACAGTTCCACTTGAGGTTTATTGCGGGAGGAAAGAGCCAGCTGAAAGAGAAAAGGGGGAAAGAGAGAAAGAGAGATATCAGAGGGGCCTTTCTTTATATATGGATGGTGACACAGTCACAGGTAAAGGTGGAAGGTAAGCCAAGTAGATTCTTGGAATATGGTGTCTGTTGCCTTGGCAACAGCTGTGCAGGTCGAGCGGTTGCCTATGTGATGCGACCGGTTTCAGAGGTCCTAATACAAACATTCATCCCTTCTTCTTATAAAAAGAAGAAAAAAGGGGAGAGGGAAGCCGATGTTGAAAGGGAATGGGAGCATGGTGTCTCTTAAGCTGCTTTCTGTTATTTAGGGGTGTCGTCAATTTTGGGGTGCAGCTGACTTTCACCATTGGGATCCACTTGTTAAATATTCACATCAGAATCCTCTGTGGACAGTGGCTCTCCTGTGGGCAGTGACTGGTAATTCTGTAACAGGAAATGATTAGTAGTTTGGTTAGAAATTTTTTGTACTTGTGGTTGAAGAATATAGAAACAAGATTAGTGAGGCAGAGAGCAAATAATAACACCAGGAGGATGACTAGAAAAGGCCTTATAAAAGGGAGTATCCACTTCCATATAGGGTTTTCAAAAATCCCAGAACTGGAGGTCTCATGATCCCTGAAATTGTTTGTCTGACAATAGGTCCTGGATTTTATTTCCGCACTTGGTTGACACAGACACAGTATTTGTGGAGGAACAGGCAAAGACCACCTTCTTCAGCTGTCAGGAAATATAGTCCCTCCGCAACCCCCTGTCAGTTCTGAAGCATCATGGCTGCCAAAGGATTGATCTGTTTCTGGATAGTAAGAACAGTTTCAGTCATTCCTTGAAGATTGCTTTTAAACTGGGGAGTGAATGTATTATATTGGGTCATGGAAGTTGTTATCCCTGCAACTCCAATACTAACACCTATGGCGAGAGTCTTAGCAAGCAAGAGTAGCACAACCTGAACTGCCCCTCTTATGTTGGGCAGCTATCATTTCTACAACTGGTATTGGCAGGGGCTCATTTCCCTGGGTTATTCCCAGTTCCGGGAGTACCAATGTGCAAAGTCCTGACCAGTGGTGTGTAGGCTATGATATACCTGAGCGCCACAAAGAATTGATATATTGGGGACTGCAGGGCATTGTGGAAGATATGATATATCAAGGATTATCAACCTATTATTGTTATTCTAGGGAAGTTAGTGTTCTTACAGAACATGTCCCAGGGGTCTTAAAACAGTTTGCCATGCCAAAGAGAGGGACAGAGAGGTAGGGAATGAAGTCATGGCAACATCAGAACTGGCATTCCCCTACACTAGGGTATCTAGCCTTCACAAGGCCTAGGGCCTCTCCTCCCACTGATGTCTGACAAGGCCATCTTCTGCTACATATGCAGCTGGAGCCATGGGTCTTTCATGTGTGTTCTTTTGTGACTGAGTTTCCTCACTCAGTAAGAGATTTTCTAGTTCCATGCATTTGCCTAAGAATTTAATGAAGTCATTTTTTAATAGCTGAGTAGTACTCCATTATGTAAATATACCACATTTTCTGTATCCATTCCTTTGTTGAGGAACATCTGGGATCTTTCCAGCTTCTGGGAATCCATATTATAAATAAGGCTAATATGAACACAGTGGAGCAGGTGTCCTTGTTATATGTTGGAGCATATTTTGGGTATATGCCCATGAATGTTATAGCTGGGTCCTCAGGTAGAACAACTTGCAATTTTTTGGAACCACCAAACTGATTTCCAGAGTTATTGTACTAGTTTGCAGTCCCACCAACAATGGAGGAGAGTTCCTCCTTCTCAACATCCTCACCAGCATCTGCTGTCACCCGAGTTTTTGACCGTAGCCATTCTGATTGGTGTGAAGTGGAATCTCAGGGTTATTTTGATTTGATTTCCCCTGATGACTAAAGATATTGAACATTTCTTTAGGTGCTTCTCAGCCATTCAAATTTCCTCAATTGAGAATTATTTCTTTAGCTCTGTACCTTGTTTTTTTAATAGGGTTATTTGATTCTCTATAGTTGAACCACTTAAGTTATTTGTTTGTATTGGATATTAGCTCTCTATCCACAAGGATTGGTAAAGATCTGTCCCCAATCTGTTGGTTGCTGTTATGTCCTATTGACAATGTCCATTGCCTTACATAAGCTTTACAATTTTAAGAAGTCATATTTGTCAATTCATGATCTTGGAGCATAAGCTATTGGTGTTCTGTCCAGGAAATGTTCCCCTGTGCACATGTGCTCAAGGCTGTTCCTCACTTTCTTTTCTATTAGTTTCAGTGTATCTGGTTTTATGTGGAGGTCCTTGATACACTTGGACTTGAGCTTTGTACAGGAAGATGAGAAAGGCTCAATTTTCATTCTTCTACATGTTGACCACCTGTTGAACAAGCACCATTTGCTGAAAATTCTGTCTTTTTTCCACTGGATAGTTTTTAGCTTCTTTGTCAAAGATCAAGTGACCATAGGTGTGTGGTTTCATTTCTGGCTCTTCAATTCTTCTCCATTGTTCTTTCTGCCTGTCTCTGTACCAATACTGTACAGTTTTTCTTTATCATTATGCTCTTTAATACAGCTTGATGTCAGGGATGGTGATTCCCCTAGATGTTCTTTTATTGTTGAGAATAGTTTTTGCTTTCTTGGGTTCTTCTTTTTCCAAATGAAATTGCAAATTGCTCTTTCTAACTCTATGAAGAATTGAGTTGGAATTGTGATGGACATTGCATTGAATCTATAGATCTTTCACAAGACAGCCATTTTTACTGTTCTAATCCCACCAATCCATGAGCCTGAGAGATCGTTTCATCCTTTGAGATTTTTTTTAATTTAATATTCTTTATTTGCATTTCAAATGATTTCCCCTTTCCTTGATCCCTCCTCCCCAAAAGTCCCATAAGCCCTCTTCCCTCCCTCTGTTACCCCATGCACCCCTTCCTACTTCCCTGTTCTGGTATTCCCCTATACTGCTGCACTGAGCCTTTCCAGAACCAGGGGCCACTCCTCCATTCTTCTTGGACATCATTTGATGTGTGGATTATGTCTTGGGTATTCCAAGCTTCTAGGCTAATATCTGCTTATCAGTGAGTGCATACCATGAGTGATCTTTTGAGACTGGGTTACCTCACTTAGTATGATGTTCTCCAGCTCCATCCATTTGTCTAAGAATTTTATGAATTTATTGTTTCTAATGGCTGAATAGTACTCCATTGTGTATATATACCACATTTTTTGTATCCATTCCTCTGTTGAGGGACATCTAGGTTCTTTCCAGCTTCTGGCTATTATAAATAGGGCTGCTTTGAACATAGTGGAGCATGTATCCTTATTACATGCTGGGAAATCCTCTGGGTATATGCCCAGGAGTGGTATAGCAGGGTCCTCAGGAAGTTCGTGCCCAGTTTTCTGAGGAACCCGCCAGACTGATTTCCAGAGTGGTTTTACCAGCTTGCAATCCCACCAGCAGTAGAGGAGTATCCCTTCTGTGATCTTCTTTGATTTCTTTCTTTAGATACTTAAAGTTCTTGTCATAAAGATCTATCACTTGCTTGGTAGAGTCACAACAAGGTATTTTATATTATTTGTGACTATTGTGAAGGTTGTCATTTTCCTAATTTCTTTCTCAGCCCATTTATCCTTTAGTATAGGAAGGCTATTGTTTTGAGTTAATTTTATATCCAGCCACATTACTGAAGTTGTTGATCAGATTTAGGAGTTCTCTAGTGAAATATTTGGGGTCATTTAAGTATACTATCATATAATCTACAAATAGTGATATTTTGACTTCTTCCTTTCCAATTTGTATTCCTTTGTTCTTTTTTTGTTGTATAATTGCTCTAGCTAGAACTTCAAGTACTATACTGAATAGGGAGAAGGCAGTCTTGTCTAGACCCTGATTTTAGTGGTATTTCTTCAAGTTTCTCTCCATTTACTTTGACATTGCCAACCTATTTGCTCTAAATTGCTTTTACTATGTTTATATATGGGCCTTGAATACTGGATCTTGCCAAGACTTTTAGCCTGAAGTGGTATTCAATTTTTGTCAACTGTTTTCTCAGTATCTAATTAGATTATCGTGAAGTTTGTTTCTTTGAGTTTCTTTATATAGTAGATTCCGTTGATGGATTTCCGCATATTGCGCCATCCCTGCATCCCTGGGATGAAGCCTACTTGATCATAGTGATTAATCGTTTTGATGTGTTCTTGGATTCAGTTTACAAGAATTTAATTGAATATTTTTGTACCAATATTCATAATGGAAATTGGTCTGAAGTACTCTTTCTTTGTTGAGTCTTTGTGAGGTTTTAGTATCAGCATAACTGTGGCTTCATAGTACGAATTTGGTAGTGTTCCTTTTGTTTCTATTTTGTGGAATCTTTTGAAGAGTTTTGGAGTTCAATCTTTGAAGGTCTGACAGAATTCTGCACTAAACCCATCTGATCCTGGACTTTGTTTCGTTGGGAGACTTTTAATGACTGCTTCTATTTCTTTAGGGATTATGGGACTGTATAGATGGTTTATCTGATCCTGATTTAACTGTGGTACCTAGTATCTGTCTAGAAAATTATCCATTTCATACAGATTTTCCAGTTTTGTTGAGAATAGGCTTTTGTAGTAGGATCTGATGATTTATTTATTTATTTATTTATTTATTTATTTATTTATTTATTTTAGTTTCCTCGGTTTCTGCTGTTATGTTTCTGTTTTCATTTCTGATTTTACGATTTTGTTAATTTGGATACTGACTCTGTGCCCTCTGGATAGTCTAGCTAAGGGTTTATCGATCTTGTTGATTTTTTCAAAGAACCAGCTCCTGGTTTTGTTCTTTCTTTGTATGGTTCTTTTTGTTTCTACTTGGATGATTTCAGCCCTGAGTTTGATTATTTTCTACCTTCTACTCCTATTGGGTGTATTTGCTTCTTTTTGTTCTAGAGATTTAAGGTGTGTTGCAAGCCTCTAGTGTATGCTCTCTCCAGATTCTTTTTGGAAGCACACAGAGTTGAGTCTCCCTCTTAGCACTGCTTTCATTGTGTCACATATGTTTGTGTATGTTGTACCTTCATTTTCATTGAATTCTAACAAGTTTTTAATTTCTTTCTTTATTTCTTCTTTGACCAAGCTATCATTGAGTAGAATGTTGTTTAGTTTCCATGTGTATGTGAGCTT
Source organism: Apodemus sylvaticus (assembly GCF_947179515.1). Classification (NCBI taxonomy): domain Eukaryota; kingdom Metazoa; phylum Chordata; class Mammalia; order Rodentia; family Muridae; genus Apodemus; species Apodemus sylvaticus. Next base: position 14,132,314 of record NC_067473.1, on the reverse strand, counting down.
TTTGTTGTTTTTGCTGCTATTGAAGACCTGCCTTAATCCATTGTGATCTGATAGGAGGCATGGAATTATTTCAATCTTCTTATATCTGTTGAGGTCTTTTTTTGTGACTGATTATATGGTCAGTTTTGGAGAAGGTGGCATGAGGTGTTGAGAAGAAGATATATTCTTTTAATTTAGGATGAAATCTGTTAAATCTATTTGGTCCATAACTTCTGTTAGTTTTAATGTGTCTCTGTTAAGTTTCTGTTTCTGTGATCTGTCCATTAATGAGAGTGGGGTGTTGAAGTCTCCCACTATTATTGTGGGAGTTGCAATGTGTGCTTTGAGCTTTAGTAAGGTTTTTTTTTTTATAATGTGGGTACCCTTGCATTTGGAGTATAGATTTTTCAGAATTGAGAGTTCTTCTTGGTAGATTTTTCCTTTGTTGAATATGAAGTGTCCTCCCTTGTCCTTTTTGATAACTTTTGGTTGAAAGTTGATTTTATCCAATATTAGAATGTCTACTCCAGCTTGTTTCTTTGAACCATTTGTTTTGAAAAATGTTTTCCAGTCCTTTACTCTGAGGTAGTGTTTGTCTTTGACACTGGTGCATTTAATTTATGCAGTAAAATCCTGGGCCCTGTTTACATATCCAGTCTGTTAGTTTATGTGTTTTTATTGGGGAATTGAGTCTGTTTATGTTATGAGATATTAAGTAATAGTGATTGTTGTGTCCTTTTATTTTTGATGTTATTTTTATCTTTGTGTGGTCATCTTCTTTTGGGTTTATTGAAAGAAGATTACTTTCTTGCTTTTCCTAGGATGTAGTTTCCTTCATTGTATGTTATTTTTTTTCCCTCCTTGGTAGGGCTGGATTTGTGAAAAAATAATTGTATACATTTAGTTATGTCCTTGTTAAGTCCTCTATCATCATCATGAGATGTGATTTTAAATCAGAATCTTGCTTTTTTGGTGCCTTGGGGTATTCTGGGATCACTGTTGTGGTTTCTGTTGCTTATGTTCTTTCCCTTGCCTCTTTTCATTTGGATATCTCTGGTGTTAGCTGGTCTTGCTGCCTCTGACTGTGGCTTGTCTTTCCTGTGCTCACAGATGTTCAGTACTCCTGGGAGATGAACTCTTTTCCAGCAGTATTTAGGTCTGTAGTGCTGAGGCACAGGATCAACTCTGGGCACAGAGGGAAATCAGAAGGCTCATGTCCCAGGCTGTTCCTCAGTTCCTGTGTCTTGAGGATTCCAGGCAGGTACCTCTGAGCAGAAGTGGTGGTCCTACCTGCACATACAGGCTTGTGTGCACTTCTGGGAGGGTCTCTCAAAGGGGTATTTAGATGTGGAGTGCTATAGCACAGCATCAGCTCTGGGTGCTACAGCACAGGATTGGCCAAATTTATTTATTTCCTAAATAAGAGGGGGGGAGGAGAGGAGAAGAAATGAGGATAAATTGGAAATGACAAGGAAAATCGTTTCTATCCATCTTTAATGTCAGAGATTCTCTCTTCCATCTCTAGTATTCTGTTGGAGAAGCTTACCTCTGTATTCCTGCTCAAATTACCAATTTTTTCACTTCTAGAATTTTCTTAGTTTGTTTTTTTTTTCATTGATATTATTTTCAGTTTCAAGTCTTGAATAGTTTTATTTATTTCCTTACATTCTGTGTTTGTGTTTTCCACAATGTCTTTAATGGATTTTATTCATTTCCTCTTTAAGGATCTACCATATTCATATAGGCTGTTTTAAGGTCCTTTACTTGTGCCTAAGCTATGTTGAAATATTCAGGGTCTGGTATATAGGATAGCTAGGATCTAGTGGGGATATTTTGCCCTGGCTAATAGGTTTTCTCCACATATGAAATAAGCCAATTCAAGCCAAAGTAAAAGTAAGCAGGTTTATTTGGGCATAGGCTTTGTTCAAGCAGTATATAAATTACAATGTGATTACATTCTATTTTCCCCTAGTTAATGATTAAAGTGAATATATGTAAGAAAATATTCCCCAATATCCTCTCATGATTAAATATTTTACCCATTATATATTAAACAACAAATAATTATCCCCAAGAACCCACATACATTTGTAACTAAGCAAGTTGTTGCAGATTAGCAAAGTATAAGCAAGCAAGGTAATTTTCTCCACTAGTTTCTTACTAGCAATCTACAATTTGCAGTTACAAAGAAAAGATCAATTAGTTTATTATTTATCTTTAAAAGCAATCTTATAAAAATATTAAGAGAATCACAAATGTAAACTTTTATGAAAGAACAACTAGTCATTTCTACTTTAAATTCTCAGGCTCATATGAACTCATTAATGTTTTTTTTTATTAAATCATTTCAGGAAGCTGCAGGCAAAAATGGGCATGAGAAATCAATTATCACCTTGATCACCAGCCCACCTTTAGCAAAAAATAATGCATCATTTAGTACTAGTTGGGTTGCCATTGTTCTTGTTTCCTGACCTTAAAAACATCCCTCATTCAATAATCAAAATTGTGCCTTTCTGAACTCTAAATTATAAGATTGCCTACATCAGGGCGACCTGCAAAAATAAAGTCTAATTTTCCAATAATCTACATTTCCAAATTCTTTCTAAGGCTGATGGTTGTTGCTAACAATATGCGTCCCTCAGTTCTTTCAAAGGTGGTGGTTGAATCATTAATCTGCTCTGGCAGCCATGCTTGAGAAAGTTCAATTGGTAATATTACAGGTGCCTATGACATTGCCCAGTGAGGGGCAGGAAGCCCGCTTAGAGTATTCATACAACTCATAAATTAGGATTGACATGAGGGCAGGAAGCGGAGGAAAACTCCACAACACCATGAAGTCCTCAGGACACCTCGGGGCTCTGCCTCTCTGAGACACACTCTCTGTGCCTGTGCCAACAAGTGAGCTGCATTCCACGAGTTCTAAAGCCATTGAATGGCTCCAACAGTCTCTGTTCCTATATTTATATTCTTAGACAAAGCATTTTTTGAATAGCAGAATGACAATGTCCTAAATTATCCATTTTGTCACATCACAGGCTACATACGCTACACTAGAACCTTCATGGCATTGCTTAGATGTGCATGTATGTCTGAAAGTCATCTTTCTTGACCACACTCAGATAATCCATCTTATTCCATCTAGCTACTACTCTTCTTTCATTTTTAAAGCAATTATGAAATCCTATTGTCTTAATTTTTGAAATTTTAATTAAAATATAATTACATGATTTCTCTCCTTCCCTTTGTTCTCTCCATCTCCTGTTACCTGTTACCAGGTTACCTTAACTTCACTCTCTTACAAATTCATGTCCTTTTAGTTACTATTGTTACTGTTACACATATACACAAATTCATAAACACATAAAAACAATCTACTTCACTCACTGAATATTACTTATAGTGTGTGATTTCACATATGTTTGTGACTTCAGGTATGTGTATATATATATATCTTCAGGTATGTGTATGATGATTTGTTGGTAGATATCCAATATCCAATTATAGGCCTCATCCCTGGGCAATTCTATCTTCCATCTCTCAGCTTTACTTAGCTGTAAGTAATTCTTAGTTTAGAAATGCAGCTCATGACAATTTCCTTTCCTGTGCTATCATGTCTATTGGTGTTATCTTTGTCTAGGTCTTATTTAGATAGCCACATTGTTAAGGTATTATAGGTATGGCTTCCCTGTACTAGTAGGAGACAAGCTGAAAACAGACTTCCTAGACCTCTGATTCTTTTTTTATTAGATATATTCTTTATTTATATTTCAAATTATTTCCCCTTTCCTGGTTCCCCCCTCCCCGAAAGTCCCATAAGCCCTCCTCGCTCCCCCTCTTCCCCAATCAACCCCCTCCCTTTTCTGGTATTACCCTACACTGCTGCATCAAGCCTTTCCAGGACCAGGGGCCTCTCTTTCCTTCTTCTTGGGCATCATTTGATATGTGAATTGTGTCTTGGGTATTTCGAGCTTCTGGACTAATTTCCACATATCAGTGGATGCATACCTTGTGTTCTTTTGTGATTGGATTACCTCACTTAGGATGATATTTTCCAGTTCCAACCATTTGCCTAAGTATTTCAGGCATTGTTTTAAATTGAATTGAAAAAAATTCATTGTTTTTAATAGCTGAGTAGAATTCCATAGTGTAAATATACCACATTACCTCCATTGAGGCATATCTGGCTATTATAAATAGGACTGCTATGAACATAGTGGAGCATGTGTCCTTATTACATGGTGGGGAATCCTCTGGGTATATGCCCAGGAGTTACCACTGATGGAGTCCTCAGTAGTATCATGTCCTGTTTTCTGAGGAATCACCAGACTGATTTCCAGAGTTGTTGTTCCAGCTTGCAATCCCACCAGCAGTGGAGGAGTGTTACTCTTTCTCCACATCCTCGCCAGCACCTGCTGTATCCTGAGTTTTTAATCTTAGCCATTCTTACTGGTGTGAAGTGAAATCTCAGGGTTGTTTTGATTTGCCTTTCCCTGATGTTGAACATTTTTTTTAAGTGCTTCTCAGCCATTTGATATTCCTCAGGTGAAAATTCTTTGTTTAGTTCTGTGCCCCATTTTTAATAGGGATATTTGACTCTCTGGAGTCTAACTTCTTGAGTTCTTTGTGTATATTAGATATTAGCCCTCTGCCGCATGTAGGGTTGGTAAAGATCTTTTCCCAATTTGTTGGTTGCCATTTTGTCCTATTGACAGTGTCCTTTGACTTACAGAAACTTTGTAATTTTATGAGGTCCTATTTTAGACCTCTGACTCTTAAAATAGCTTCCTACCTCCTCTTCTGCTATGTTCCTGAGCTTTGGGTACATTTGCCTTGTAGATATATCTATTAAGACAAGGCAGCCAATTAGTTGATCTCTGCATTGTGAAGAGTTGTGGTTTTCTACAATGGTCTTTCCTGCAGAAAGAGCCATTCCTGATGAGGAATGGAACTATTCTTATTTGTGGGAATGAAACTAGGTTTTAGAATGTAATTAGGAATTATGGTGGCCTAGTAAAGTGGCTGCAGTAGGTTCTCTTTTAAGATCCATATCTTCAGTAATCCTAAATTTTTGTCTAGCATTCAAGAACGAGGCATGATTGTTCTCCTGATGAGCTTGACTTAAGCTTAATTAGACATGAGTGCCACTGTTTTATCTTGCCATGATGGTTATGTTGTGGTTCAAACATTAAAAATGTATAGGAGTATTCATTGCTTCAGTACACTGGTGGTTTGCATAGCACTTCCGCATATGATGCAAACTAGACCTCAGGGAGGAAGCCAGCAGGTCAGATATAGCTGGAATCTTCTCAGTTCTGTTTCTGATGTATGTGGTGTCTTCAGCAATAGAGAGTTATCTTCTATCTCTGGAAGGCAACAAAGAGCAACAGCAATACACTATGCTGTTTTGGGAGTCTCTTGGACTACCCTGATCAACAACTCAAATGGAGATTTCTTATGCTTGGCACTGAGATTTTTGTTATATACATGTGACTCTTCTAGAGAGCAACATCAACCCATGTAGCATGACTTCATTTATAAATAAGTTATATACGTATATGTATATACACTTACAGATCTATCATTTGTAGCTTTAAGTAAATATAAAATGATTCCTTAGGCCTTTTTCAAGGATCCTTCACTTTTTTGTCCTCCCTACACTCCTTCTGTAGCAATCTCTCCCATGTAGAGTCCCTTCTGTATTTCCCCCTTCATTTCACCTGTCTCCAATCACCCTTCGTGTCCCCCCTTCTCACACCTGTCCTCTCACTCAAAAGTCCTTCTACAGCTTCCATTTCACATCCCTGTAAGTTTTTGAGCATGTACATATTTTTATGTATTGAAATCTAGGTTGCACATTTGAGAAGAAAACTTAACATTTATCTTTCCCTTTTCTTGTTATCATTGTTATTCTTACATCCCCAATGGCTCTATGTTCATTACTATTCTGGTATAAATGGTCTTATCAACTGCAATTGTCATATAACCACACCCAGTTACAAAGGGGACTGAGAAACGAGCCTCAGTTTATAACTTTCTTAGCCAGGCTGTCTTGTTTAAAGCTATAAGCTATATGTGAGATTGCAGATGTAAATGTAATTCATTTAAATAAAATGAATTTTGAGATCCTCAAAGCTAGCAAACTATATGACCCCAGTCATGATTATGCTGGATAAGGCAACAAGAATCAAGAAAGGAAATGTGTCCTCTGAGTGGTTCCAAATTCAATGTAGTTAACAATTAAAATGAACCATTACAAATACAGTTGTCCTTCATTTAGGATATTGGGTATTTTTGTTTGTTACTTGGAGGCACTGTGAATACTTGGAAGAACACATGTGAGGCACTTTAGAACCACGCTTCCTGTGGATGGGAGAACACACCACAAATATAGACAGCACCATCCCCAAAATCTGAAGTCCAATACTGAATAAAAAGGAAAAGAGGAATGATAGAGGAGTGCCAAAGGCCATCTTTCCCTGCTTCCTCACTATAGATGGGACTAGCTAGCTACCTCTTGTTCTAACCACCATGACTTCTAGACATGTTGGCCTCCAAACTGTGAGCCAAAATAAAACAAATAAATTCATTAAGGTCAGGCATTTTTGTCACAGCCAAAAGAAAGGGTACTGATATGTTCTTATATAAGAGTCTTTGGGGGAAAAAAGTTCTTTTAAAAGAAAGTTAGCTCATTATTCTGCAACCTGCATATTTTATCTTTAGAATGTGAAAGTTCCAAAATTATAAGATAATTCCAAAAAACCCCAGCAATTTGTAAATTTGTCTAGAATTCAATAGAATCACATAGAAGCACATATCCCAATTGCTCCTCTGAAATCCAACTAAAGATAACAAATAAACAAGGCAGCAACTTTTAGCTATTTAATGACACTTTCTGTGCCCATTATTTTATAAAATATTAATGAGGAAATTTGTGGTAATAAGTGTTAATACGTTTTTATCTTGAATGTGTAAATCCTGGTAGATGATTCTTTATAGTGACACTCAGTAGTATGAAAGGTATATTAAAGCAATATATTAATTGGAGGAAAGCTAAAAATAATACTCAAGTTCATATCTATAGTGTTAATAGTTTCCAACTGTTTCTTAGAATTACAAGTGATTAATATGCTGCAATGGAGGCAGGAGCTAGATCCTAGATACAGAAAATATATGAATATTGTAATCTCAGTGAAGAGATTGCAATACCTTCACTGAGGATAATAACAAGTTTCTTGTGAAACTATCACATGACCAGGAAGCATACTAATTCATCTCCAGTTACTTAGTGAGCATAGTCTGAAACTCAGTGTCACCCAATTTGTAATACTAAAATAATAATGACGCTGTCATAAAAGCCTACTTTTCTTTTCATGCTTTCAATGCCCCCACTTCCAAATCCTCACTTGAACACATTATTTATGTGTTGTTTCTTATCCTACTGAAAAATGAAAGCACGGTTGAGAAATTTATTTTGATCAACCTGTAAATCATTTAAATGTTGACATCTGTCCAGCAGTTATGATTTTATGCAAACATTAATTAAATTTGCCTTCTTCAAGGTTGAAAAATTTGTATGATAACCCTGCTTATGATTATATGAATGTGTACTTTTCTTTTAGAGGTGAAATAGTAAAAGGAGAGAGATGCTTCACAGAATGCCTGAGTAAGATTGAAAATTTCAAGCCAATAAGTCCCATGACGTTTCAAAGGCATGGCATGAATATTTTCATAAAATTTCTGCTTTATATAGCATGAATCACCTATTCAGCATACTCTTTTGGAAAACTTTCTTTAGCCAAATATGTATACCATAAATCTTGAACTAAGAAAAGTCAAAGAGAAAACAAGAAATGATGCATTTATAAATTGTTGGTTTAGTAACTCTACCTCCAAATATTTTTAAAATCAGGAGAGAAGAATTTCAAGAGTTCTGAGAAAAGAATAAGACCTAGGGAAATTATCTCATGTTTTTAAAGAAATCACTGGATCCTCGTGGTATACTTTATATGCACAGAAGAAGACAAAAGAACATAAAAGAGTATCTCAAGGCACAAGCTTAAGTGCCTTAGTTTATTAAAATTCAATTAATCACTTGCCCCAGTTATTTACTACTCAATTATCTAGCATAAAAGTACAAATTTAACCATTTTTAGTCTTAATTAGTTTATGAATGTTTTCATATTAAATGAAGCACATATTAGATAAACTTGTATTTTATGATTTGTAACCACAGCTACTTTTATTATTTATTCACTTTACATCCCAATATCAGCCACCCTCCTCCCAGTACCCCCTCATGAAGATCCATTCCCCTTCTCTCCTCTCCTCTGAGGAGAAGCCTCCTTTCACGATAACACACACACAAACACACACAGACACACAGACACACAGACACACACACACACACACACACACACACACACACCACGAAGTCACTGTAGAACTAGGCACATTCTCTTTCACTGAAGCCAGACAAGGTGGCCCATTTAGGGGAAGAGGATGCACAGGCAGGCAACAGATTCAGGACAGCCCCTGTTCCAGTTGATAGGGGACCCTTACGAAGACCAAGTATACTTCTGCTACATATGTGTAAGGTCCTAGATCCAGCCCATGCTCATTCTTTGTTTGGTGGTTCAGTCTCTGTGAGCCCCCAAGTGACTCTGTTGGTCTTTCTGTGAGTTCCTTCACCTCTTAGAGTCCCTCAATTCTTCCTCAACTCTTCCACAGGACTCCCAAGCTCCATTGAATGTAGGTCTCTGTATGTGTTTCCATTGGCTACTGAGTGCAGTCCCTCAGAGGACAGTTATGCTGGGCTCCTGTCTTCAAGCATAATAGAATATCATTAATAAAGTCGGATTGGTTCTTGCTCTTGATCTGGGTGTTACATTGGGCTAGTCATTGATTGGCTATGATGACTCCCTCCATCTCTGCTCTATCTTTGTCCCTGCACATCCTGTAGACAGGACATATTTTGGGTAAAACTTTTGTGGGTAGGTTGCTGTCCTTATCCCTCCACTAGGAGTCTTTCCTGACTACAGGAAGTGGCCACTTCAGGATCCATATCTCCCACTGCTAAGAGTCTCAGCTAGAGTTGCCCCCATAGACCCTATGAAGCCTCCCCTCCCTCAGTAACTATAGCTCTTAAGGGATGGAGGAAGTTATATCCCTGAAGCCTCTTACCCAACTAGCTTAATCAAATTCCATAAGGTTGAGGTTCAATGAAAGACACTGTATAAAAGAGTAAAAGCAATCAAGAAAAGAAACCCAGTTTCAGTCTCTGGCCTTCTTGCCATCAGCAACCCTAAATCTGACAGAGGGCTAATATCTAATATATACAAAGAATTCAAGAAGTTAGAACTCAAAAAACCAAATAACCCTATTAAAAAGTGGGGTACCGAGCTAAACAAAGAATTTTCACATGAAGAACTTCAGAGGGCTAAGAAACACCTTAAGAAATGTTGAACATCCTTAGTCATCAGGGAAATGCAAATCAAAACAACCCTGAGATTTTACCTCACACCAGTCAGAATGGCTAAGGTCAAAAACTCAGGAGACAGCAGGTGCTGGTGAGGATGTGGAGAAAGTGGAACACTCCTCTACTGCTGGTGGGATTGTAAGATGGTGCAACCACTTTGGAAATCATTCTGGGGATTCCTCAGAAAACTGGGCATGACACTTCCGGAGGCCCCTGCTATATCACTCCTGGGCATATACCGAGAGGATTCCCCAGCATGCAATAAGGACACATGCTCCACTATATTCATAACAGCCCTATTTGTAGTAGTCAGAAGCTGGAAAGAACCCAGGTGTCCCTCAACGGAGGAATAGATACAAAAAAATGTGGTATATATACACAATGGAGTACTACTCAGCCATTAGAAACAATGAATTCATGAAATTCTTAGACAAATGGATGGAGCTGGAGAACATCATACTAAGTGAGGTAACCCAGTCTCAAATGATCAATCATGGTATGCACTCACTGATAAGTGGATATTAGCCTAGAAATTTTGAATACCCAAGACATAATCCACATATTAAATGAGGTCCAAAAAGAATGGAGGAGTGGCCCCTGGTTCTGGAAAGAGTCAGTGCAACAGGGAAGTGGGAAGGGGTGGATGGGGGAACAGGGGGATGGAAGAGGGCTTATGGGACTTGCAGGGAGTGGGGACCCAGAAAAGGGGAAATCATTTGAAATGTAAATAAAAATACATCGAATAAAAAAACATATGCACATGAACACATGTCTACATATACTCTCAAGTGCATGTATGTGCTCTCTCTCTCTCTCTCTCTCTCACACACACACACACACACACACACTCACACACACACACACACTCACACACACACCTATTCTGAAGCAATAAAACATTTTTACCCAGGGATATGAAAAGATCTGTCTTGCCACGCCTTCCTTTATCTGCCTTGCCCTGCACATACAATCTGCTCCAGGGACCTCAACATCACAATGCACCTTTGAAGCAGCAGGCCAGCTGTCTCAGATTCCCCACCCCACCTGTTAGCAGCACAAATCACTGACCCACCCTAGGCCTAAGGAAATAGAAGCAGTAGGACTATGCTTTTGAATTAAATGTTTTGAATTAAAGTAACTATGCAGGTAACTTTGAAGAAAGTCCCAAGATGAGAATTCACTGTTTTCAAACAACATCTGTAATGGGAATGTGCAACAATTACCACAGAAACAAAGTCATTAGTAAATCCATGAGCAGTGGCATGTCATACCAGGATGGCAATAACCCTGTGGACCTTATTTTGTTGAATCTTGCCTTTGCCATTCAAAGTCTCTGTGACTGAAAACAATTTTTTTAATTTGATGCATTTCAGTTTTTTCACCAGAAAAAATATATCTCAGTTATGCAAAGATTGTTGAATTAACATTTGTAAAGTGTTTACAACAGTGCTGTACAATCAAAGCCTTAAAAACAGTGACTATTTTTGGAACTACCAGTCCATAATGTGTAGTTTCATACTGTATTATTAAAACTCCTTAACACAACTGTACTTTCTATTGCCTCTGTTTTATATCTTAACTGCCAAGTCTGAAGAAATTTAAATTGGCAAATGAGTCAGTATCCTGTTAGTATCAAAACATAATTCAAAGAAATTTCAGTTCTAAATAAACTACTGATTTATGTAGCTGAAAATTTTAAAGGTAGAATCCAAATTTTCTGTATCAGGCCTTGAATATTTTGTACCCTGCCTCAGAAGACAAAAATGTCTTCCAGCTCTACCTCATGTATTGTGCTAACTGCTAGCTGGAGTAAAAATACCTTTTTGCCTTTTTTTGACAAACCTTCTGGCTTTCTTGAAGGAATGTGTACTTGCATGGTATTCCAGTCGCTCTCATATTCTGACAAACATATTCTTCCTCACTTTCTCTTCAGTGAGGAAGGAGGTCAGACCCCCTGATCCATACTCTCTTCTCCCAAAAAGGAAGAAAATAAATCACAATCCTCCAATAAGAATAAGACATAATGGTAAGAAAAAAGCCAGCAGATGTTATTTTGACTTGTGGTTTTGAGCACAAGCCTAATGGATCTCAATCCATGATGGTTGAAAATGTATGCCTGATATTTCTCATCACTTGGTGGATTGGGAATAAAAGCATGGAACCATCATCTCTATGAGCCTGCTTTCCCTGCTGGATTCTCCTCTGAGTGTGTTCATAACTCTCCAAAATAGAATTGCCAGCTGGAGATGAAACATTTAGAACATACCTGTAGAGAACATCTCAGATTGGAACTGTAGCATGCCAATCAATGACACAAAACAGACCTCAAAAAAGAGGTAGAGTCCCATTTGTTTAGAGATGGTTGCCCTTTATGCCCTCCTAAATACTGGCTTCTGAAACTAAACCATGTACAGCTGCTATGTCCCAGGTCTGCAAAGCTACATCCCTGTCCACAAATAGTCCCATTTAAAGTTGGAAGCTGTAGCGAAGGAGAAATAACAGTGCTGTGACAAGTGTTCAGAGCAAAGTATTAAGGACTCCTAGGAAGCAATTAGAAGTACTGTCCTTATTATTACCAATAGTCATCCCACACATTACAAGTCCAGGATCTCCACCTTCTTTTGCCAGGTGTCAGGGAAGACAATGTGTTAACATATTTTTTTCTCCTAGAGAAAAGAGAGTCTGTCTTGTTATCTTAATGAGGATATAAGGGAAGTTACTGTAAGAAACAACAATAGGAAAGGATAAAAATAAATGCCACGGAAAAAAATTTAAATGTCTACAATGATTCATTTGGAACCAGAAGGATTCTATGATCTTGAAACAGCTCTATTTTTATTTCTCACTTTTTTGCTAATCATTAAGTTTTCTGACACTAAAGGTAAAATTTTTCATTTACTATAGAAATGACTTCATAGAATGAGATGGGTTGTATTCCTTGAGTTTCTATTTCATGGAAATATTTGAAGAGTATCAGTAATAACTCTTGTTTGAAGATCTGATAGAATTCCCCGTTAGACCCATCAGGTTCTGGGCTTTATTTTTGAATGGAGACTATTAATGACTGCTTCTATTTCCTCAGGGCTTATGGGATATTTAGATGGTTTATCTGATCCTGTTTTAACATTGGCACCTGGTATGTATCTAGAAAGTTATCCATTTCATCCAGGTTTTCAAACTTTGTTGAGTATAAGCTCTTGTAGTAGGATCTGGTGATTTTTTTTGAATTTCCAGTTTCTGTTGTTATGTCTCCCTTTTCATTTCTGATTTTATTAATTTGGATACTGTCTCCGTGCCCCCTTGTTAGTCTGGCTAAGGGTTTACCTATCTTGTTGATTTTTTTCAAAGAACCAGCTCCTTGTTTTGTTGATTCTTTGTACAGCTCTTGTTGTTTCTGTTTGGTTGATTTCGGCTCAAAGTTTGATTATTTCCTGCCATTTATTCCTCTATAGAAATGACATACTGGATGAAACCAGTTCTGTGTGAATAAGCTAAAAAAAATTGACTGTGAAGCCACATTGATCAGTCCCCAGAACTCTACATTTAGCATTCATATGCTGTGCTTGGTTTGATAGACAGGATCAGCAGACTATAATAGACACCACAGATTTCCCTTCCAGTAAGTTCTATGAATTTATAATATAAAATAAACACAAGGTGACTGTCACTAAGTGTCCCTTAGTTACGTGGGTGCAAAGACAGAAACTCTACTTCAGGTGTCTGGCAGTTAAATTCCAGGTAGAAGGATAGGAAGAGAAATGATTCTACTAATTTTTTAGGATTAGCTGTGTGAGAGCTAATGTTATAAATTCTAAGACTTCTGTTTATTAAACTATTCAAAATGGATACATTTTTCTGTCATTATGAACCATAAAGTTCTTCAGGAACAGCAGTGCCTGTGTTCACGGCATCCACCTATCCATGGTCTTACTTTACACAATCTGTCACAGGCATCTGCTGAGCAAATTTTTTTGACTAAAAAAAGCATTCAGAACTCAGCTGACTGTGCAAAGAAAAATGAAAGCAGTAAAACTTGAATATGCTCTGGCATTCCTTCAGCTTTATTAAAACTGTAAATGTATTTTCTGTTCGCCTCATGCATTATAGTCTCAGAGACTTACTGCTGAATAAGCTCACCCTTTCTAGCTCTTTCTGAACTCTGGCTGGCTGGTTCAACTCAGCTGTTCGGAATCAAACACCTGTCTGAGATGACTGATTCAATCTGTCTTCTCTCAGCTTCTCACTGAATTGCTTGCTCTGCTTGGCTTTAAACTAACTCTGGCAATTTGTTCTAAATCTTTTGGATCCTCATTCTCTGGCTTCAACTGTTCCTGCTGACCTGCTCTGAACTACATGAACAAACTTACCTCCTCTGCTATTACTGCACTGACTCCAAACTGACTCAACTCTCTCTCTCTCTCTCTCTCTCTCTCTCTCTCTCTCTCTCTCTCTCTCTCTCTCTCTCTCTCTCTCTCTCCTCTCTCTCCCTCTCCCTCTCTCCTCTCCTCTCCTCCCTTCTCCTCTTCCCTCTCCTCTCTCTCTCCTCTCTCTCTTCTCTCTCCTCTCTCTCTCCTCTCCTCCTCTCTTCTCCTCTTCCCTCTCCTCTCTCTCTCCTCTCTCTCCTCTCCTCTCCTCTCCTCTCTTCTCCTCTTCCCTCTCCTCTCTCTCTCCTCTCTCTCCTCTCTCCTCTCCTCTCTTCTCCTCTTCCCTCTCCCTCTCCTCTCTCTTCCCTCTCCTCTCTCCTCTCTCTCCTTTCTCTCTCTCCTCTCCTCTCCTCTCTTCTCCTCTTCCCTCTCCTCTCTCCTCTCTCTCCTCTCTCCTCTCCTCTCTTCTCCTCTTCCCTCTCCCTCTCCTCTCTCTTCCCTCTCCTCTCTCTCTCCTCTCTCTCCTTTCTCTCTCTCCTCTCCTCTCCTCTCCTCTCTTCTCCTCTTCCCTCTCCTTCTCCTCTCTCTCCTCTCTCCTCTCTCTCCTCTCTCTCCTCTCTCTCTCTCTCTCTCTCTCTCTCTCTCTCTCTCTCTCTCTCTCTCTCTCTCTCTCTCTCTCTCTCTCTCTCTCCCCCTCTCTCTGTGCTGCTCTTAAACAGCTTCTCTTTCCTGTGCTGCTCTTGTGAGAGTTGGGCATATTCTATCATCACTTTGTTTTCCTCTTAATTAGACATTACTTTCAAGCATGGCTACTTTCTTCTACTAACCAACTTTACCTTAAAGGTTTGTGCTAAGGGCATGTCTGCATCCCAGATGGATCACACAGACTTAGGTCTTTGGATGTCATCCCTTGACAGAGCAGTCATGTTGCTGGATTTAAAATCCTCTACAGAAAAACAGTAGCATATATACTTTTCAATTAATATTCAACTACAAATAGAATGAATCTTCACATTTGATAGAATTTTTTGAAGCCTCTATAAAGTAACAGTTGATTTTTTGTAGTACAATTGGCTTCGCTGTTTAATAGTTTAGATGTGAATAGATACAACAGACTGTGAATACACTCCTATTGTGAAATGTCGAATTCCCCAATTCCAGAGTGACTATCCTAAGAGTAAGAAGTATTTAAGATGAAATGAGGTCATAAAGGTGGGCCCTTGAACCAATAGAGCTAGTAGCACCCTTGCAAAATACATCAGAGAGCTGATCTGGTGAGTTTTCTAGTCTACAGAGCTCTGAGAGAGTAAACTGTAGGCCTGTTCAGGACAGCTTGTAAGAAGATTGTAAGAAAGAAAGAGTGAAGTTGTGTTGAACCCTGTGTTTCCCTCCCTGTGAGTTCTGCTATACTGTAAGGAGTTGCTCTTCCATTTGACTTCTATTTCTACAACCCTTTCTGTGCATTTCCAGTGCCCTTTGATTTTTCTCTCACTTGGTTCACAGCTGTTGGGTCCTAGCTAATTCCATGTGTTTTTGCTCATACCTTTAAGGTGAATCCATGACTGCTTCTTTGCCACTCTCTGGCCAAAGTGAATCTGACACTCGTGGGCCCTGCTCTTAGGCCAATCTTTCAGACACATTGCAAAAGATAAAGCTGGTCATATAGCTCTCCAATCTTAAGTTTCTTCTCCAAGAAGACGCCTACTTAAATGTGGCTCTTAAGACCATCTGTGCATGAACCTGTGCCAGAAACTCATGTCTATTATTTTTCTAAATGAACTCTGTCCTTGTCACTCTGAGGAACTCTCCAACCTCATAGCAGCCTACTCCAGATCCTGTTTGTTTCATAACTTGTCTCCCTTAGTGAATGCTCACCTTCATCCTAGGAACAAGTCCTTTCATTATCCAAAGTGAAGAAGCATCAGTGGAAGGAGGGTAGGGAGGGAAATATTTCCCAACCTACCTGAGGCAGGTATTATAGTCCTATGGCAAACTTATCAGTCATCTTCCTTTCCTATGATCACATACCCCAGGCAGTGCACTTTACAATGCAGAATGTTTATTTAGCTCCTGATTCTTGTAGAGAAAATATGGCACTGGCACCCTCTGAAGGCTCCCAAGCCTATATACTAACACAGTAAATAACTGAGAGGGAAGCAAGCCAAGCACTAAAATGGCCAACATCATAGAATAGCCCACTAACATGAGAACTGACACATCCCGTGAGGCCAGTGCTAATCCATTCATGTGAATAGTATCTCCTCAACATGATTTCATTCTGCATGACCCCATTTTGTAACGGTTCCCCATCTTAACTTTACCATACTGGACACTAAGGTCCCACCCAGTATGTGAACCTTTGGAAGACACAATCAAACCAGGCCCAAATGTCTGCTGAGTCCATGGACCTCGACTGCAGTGCATATGCTTAATGATTATCTGATAAACATTCCTAGGCCTACTAGACTATCAAAGTCTTAAAGAAACACATTTATTTTAAGCCTTGGTATGTCTGTTACACAGTATGTTCATTAGATAATAAATACCAGCTTGTTAATACTCTAGAAACTTCACATCTAGTGACAAGGTATCTCTGATAGGGTGATAACATTCTATTGCTATGATGAAATACCATGAGAATAAATAACTTGGGCAGGCATAGATTTATTTCAGTTTACAAATCCAGTTCCATGGAAGTCAGGGCAGAAATTCAAATGGAGCAGAAGCTGATAAAATAGCTCTGATAAAATGGAGCACCTACTAAGCTTGCTTTTTTATAAACCCTAGGGCCACTGGCCTAGGAGCAGAGCTACCCACAGTGGTCTGGATTCTCCCACATTAATCACTAACTAAGAAAATGCTCTATCAAGCTCTCCACAGGCAAATCTTAGAGAAGCAATTTCTCAATTGAGAGTCCCTCTTCCCAGGTAACCCTATATTGTGTTAAGTTAATGTAAAACTAGCTAGAATATGAGAGATAAACCAGTTATGATATCTTTAATTCTATTTATTAATTGCTTCAAATAATGTAGATGATGCATCTGGTCCTGCAGATGTCTTAATTCTCTCTCAGTTACTTACTCCAGATCTATTATTCCAAGAGTGTTTATTTTGTGAAAAAACAGATCTCAGCTGAGAATTTTGAATGTTTACACTAAAAATTAAATTTCATAATCATCAGAAATTAACTTTATACCATTTTATACCCAGTTCAAATATTTGTTTTGCATTTTTCTTAGGAGACATTTAATCAGTTTTAATAATCACTGAAATTTATTTTAATATTCATATCTTTTACCTATATTCAGTATTTGAAATCTATTGAACAGTTATAATTCAGTGTAATAAAATTTCAGTTCATTCATTTAGAAACCAGGTAATAAAAATATGTATAAAATGGGCATTTTATATCTGATAATCTAACTCCTAGCTACGCTAAATCTAGGATCCTATTAATTTCCTTCACTTAATATATTATCTGTACATAACTGAAATGTAATATTTCATTAGCATTTGTGAAACCGATTGCCACTCTACTTAGTTTAGTAAACAAACAAAATAAACTAAATGGGATGCTTCCATTTTCTTATCTGAACAGATGAAGATTTGAAATAAAGTTTGCCACCTTCTGTTCAGCTTTCAGAGAGACATCTGTGCCTCTGTAACTAAACCACTAAGAGGCTAAACTACATATTTTAATCTTCTCAGTCCAATCTGCATTTCTCCACTGTCTCCTTTTCTGTAAGTCCATGCAGCCTTGACAACTGCACTCTAGTGATAAGAGTAGAAAAGGGGAAGCCTCAGATGCCAGTTTTCTCCACTGTGACAATATGTAAATTGCAAAAAAAAATGGTACACAGTTACAGCCTCAGGTCAGCTGGTTCTTGCTTTTGGGCTTGAGTCAAGGTAGCCTGTCATGACAGTTGAAAATTCATGGAAGAAGTTGTCCCACAAAGGCAACCAAAAAAAAAAAAAGGAGGAGGAAGAGGAGGAAGAGGAGGAAGAGAAGGAGGAGGAGGAGGAGGAGGAGGAGAGGGGGGTGTTAGAAAAAGACACCTCCCAAAGCACGTATCTCCAGTGACAGCCTTCCTCATGGCCTAGAGTTTCTATCACCATCCAATACTGTCAGCAAATTAAGATTGAAACTTTGATTATAACCAAGCCTTATGATCCAGTCACTCTCCAACAACTGGATTTGTAAGCTATGGAGCGAGGCTCAAAAGACCAAAGACAAAAACAAACAAACAAACAAACAAACAAACAAAAAACACCTGCTGATGAGTCTGACCATAAAAATAACCCATTGAATGATCTGAATTACTCCACAAACTACTTCCTTGCACTCACATATCTCAGCATATATCTCAGCTTATAAAAGAGATATCCCATCAAAAAAATAAACCATATTTTCCTTCCAGAACAGACAAGGCCTCAGAGAGAAAAATCCTGTCTCAAAAACAAACAAAAAGAAAAAAGAAAAAAATGGCGCATTTTTATACAGTTCCCCAGCTCATATCTACCTCGTCTCAGAGCTGCCAATACCTGGAAAATAGATTATAACTTTAGATTAGCAAACCCTTTTCCAAAACAGTCTACATATGCACAATTTTGAGAGAAGTATTTGTTATGGTATATTGACGACTCTCCTTTAGGTTTTTTGTATTCTCTCTATATAAAATCAATTCTCTCTCTATAGCTTTGAACTTGTAAGCCCCTGCCATAACCTGGCAGATGTTGGAATTACAGACATGGGCTAGGTTTTTATCTAAAAGAAAATAGAGTGAGATCTTTGAAAAGGTTAATGGACAACACTTTGATTTTGTTTTGTATTCTCAGAACAATTGAATGTTGCAACTGCATCCAAATATGCTCTAGTCACTGCTGCGCATATTATACACTGAACTTTTGAAACAAATATGTTTATTTGTACTTGATACTACTATTCAGCAAATGCAGGTGTGCACAGACACATCACAGATATCAGGAATGGTTCTCACTGATGGATGCTTGGGAAGGGAAGACAAACAGAAGCCCTATAGCAATGTTTCCACTGTCTCTAGAGAAGCAGCAAACAGATGAAGTCCCTGAGTCAACAGGCCTATTTACAGTCCTGCCTGTAGCCACTCATGTGGGGGAAATGCTGTGTGTCTTATGGAGTTGTCATTATTTTGTAGGGAAATTGCTCTGTAGCAAGTTGGGCACAATGGTAGGTACATAATGCTTTAAGAATACACAATAGCACAAAATTACTTTGCCCAGAGTATGAATGAAAGTAGGTTTCGGAAAGAATACAGAAAGCCACTATATTAAGACCTCTGAAGTTTGCAGAACTATATCCTACTCAGTCAACCACAGTAAATATATACATTAAACAGACTGGAATTGGAAAGAAAAATGGTAGTTATAGAAAGGGGGCTGAAAAGAGGTGAAAAATAATTCTATGGCAAAGAGCGTTTTAGGAGCACTGAGTTAGAGACATTTGGCTCTTTCCATGGCTATACTCTGAATGGACACGGACTCACTATCTCTGCCCCCAGCTCTCTTGTGGATTCCAAGACTATTTTAGGGGGGTTTATATTTTTTTCCTAAAAACAACGTCACAAGTGTCAAGTATTATCTTCAATGGGGTCCAAAATAGATGTATAGACTGAAGTGTGTTGTATAATTACTCTAACTTCTCAATCACAATGATCTAAAAGTGATCATTGAATCAAATGAATGGAAGGCTGATGGTAGCTATTTTTAAATAGAAGGGATAATGGTAAAGCATTTTGGAAAGAAAATTATACAGAATAAAAGTATTTAAATCAAACATCACAAAAGGAAATTTGGCAGTTTTGTAAAGGGGAAGAGATTGTTAATCATTTGCATTTTTAACTTGGGTGTAGGCATTTTGCTTTTCCTGTTCTACTCAATGGTAGAACTTATTATCCTGTCAATCTGATGTATCTGAGCACCTTTGTACATGCTTTTTAAAACTTCGTTTCATGTTAACAACCTGAACTTCATTCACTCTGCTATAACTTCATATACACACACCCACCCACCCACCCACACACACACACACACATACACACACCTTTGGATCACATTTAGATTGCATATTCTCAGATAATAGAGATGGCCTACTAGCAATTTTAATTTGTTCATAATGAGGAAAGAGTAAACATAGAAAATTACTTTGAGCTTTTCCACATCAAACAGATTGAAAACTTCTTGAAAGATTTTTCTCTACAACTTAAAATCCCTAAATTGTCAACCAGAGCATGGCAAAATTAGTTTTCGATAAATATTATTGAATGAATCAATACAAACAGGCACAAAAGATGTTACAAGAGAGAAGAGATAGTTGCTTACTCATTAATGAACAACCAAGTGGTGAAACACATAAGTTTTAAACAAAGAATATTTAACATTTAACTGAAAAAGTTGAATTCTTTTTCTAACCTAGTCCTATAATAAATAACATAAAAAGAACATTGATTAATTAGTATATACAAACACTAAAATAAATTGAGTTAGATACTGGGAATATAAAAAAATCATCCATAAAACCATAAAACAAAACTTTTCTGTCTTCATTTCTTTTTCTGAGACTCTATCCTAAAAAAAAAAAAAAAAAAAAAAAAAAACCAACTTATTTTCTTAAATAAATAAAGTCTCCCTGTATAGCCTTACCTGCCCTGGAACTTACAGTGTAGACCACTCAAATTCACAGAGCTTTATGCCCAGGAAAGTAATCTAATTCTTTAAATTAAACATATTTGTAGAATATTGTCATTTTAAGATTTACTAAAACCAATTGTCACCTTAGTGAGTAATGTTGAAGCAAACTGCTATACTTTCCTAGTAAATAGCTGGATATTCATAAGTGTTATGTTTAGGAAGATTATAAACATATGACGATTAAATAAAATACCAACCAAACTATTGAAAGAAAAACATACAATGTATTAAAACATGTATATTATATAAGTATAAGAAGGAAAGAACAGAAAGAAGGTGGCTCAAATTTGGAATATGATGTTGCTACAATGGGCAATTAAACAAATTATCTTCCATTTTTCTCTTAGTTACATTAATGATTCATGTCAGTTACTTTTCCTATACATCTGCTCATTAATGGTTAAATAATCTTAAGCAACTGCTATGTGTTAAATAGTCTTCTAAGCACTGTAAATATAAAAGTATATTCTATAAATTGATATAGAACTGATTCATATCAGTATATATGATCAGGATATATATATATATATATATATATGTATTAGGATATAAATTGATTCATAACAGTAATAACAAATATTTTTATACTATAGCCCAATATCTAGACTCATCTTTCTACCATAGTCCATCACTAGTGATATTTCTGGCAAAAAGGTAGTTGAAAAATTAGGGATAACATATTTTGTCTGAGGAGATTGATATTTCCATGAAATCGTAAAAAATATGTAAATGCCAGTGCTTCCATCATTTTGCAGTAGTGTCTGGGAATATTGTCTAGACTTCTTATCCTATACTACCTTGGAAATTTTCTCTATTCCACACCTTTTTCTCTTGCTCCAACTATCTCAGGTCCTTGAAACTATCCCTCATGGCCACTGTGGATGGCAAGATGCTGCTAAGGTGAAAATTATGAGGAACAGCAGCATCTGTGAGCCTTTGATGGACCACACAGCTACTCCACAGCACTTCGGAGGTTACTGTATCAACAACTTAACATGATGAGAAAAATAGGAATCAAAAGGCTACTGGACAAAACTGTATTTCTGCTTCTCAAACAAAAGTTTTGCATAAATTTCCTAACTACTCCTTTTCAGCCCCTTATTTATCAATAATAAATTTAGTCAACCTATGCCATCAATTTACTGTAATGGTCAACTGATATTAGTAAATTGCATTTACAATAGTTTGACTTTATAAGGTTGTTTCTTGTATGGTCATGTTCACAGCTATAGTCCTGATTGTATAACACAATTTATATATTCAAATAATAGAGGTAAAGAAAGGAGAGTAATTAGAAAAAAATGAAGAAATTGTCAAAAATATTTTTAGATTTCAAAAGGAAGTTCAAATTCAAAGTTGATTTATATATCTTGAGAGGATTGTCTTTATGATTTATAATTTTTAATTTAAAAGAAGTTTTGGTGGTACCATTAGGTGGAGTTTTTATTCAGGGACTTTGTCGATGCTTCTGGAAGTCAACTCAGAACATGGCACATGTTAGACATTTGCTCTATCTCTGAGAAACACAGCCCCAACAAATAATTAAACGATTTTCAATTTCGGTGTGTGGGCAGAAATTGGATTCTCCAAGAAAACTGCTTCAGAGGTTTCTTCCCCAATAACATCTATTAAAAGACCCTAGCTCCATAGACAAGGGATGAAGAAATGATAGAGGAATGGTTACTAACATTCATCATTGGTTAAAGTCTACATTTAGAATGCTGAGGGATTTAGATTTGTCAGTAAATCTCTATGGGGAAAAAGCAATTTCAGTATGGCACATCTAATATTTATAGCATATGAGTTGGTACAAAAGATTTTTTTGTGAAATAATTTGCAAAACTATTGATTGATGCACGTGTTTCTGACATAAATTTTTTACTCTAGTAAATTCATCATTCTTTCCTTTATAACTTTAGCTAGATGGGCAGAAAGAAGAATTAGCCGTGTGTGTGTGTGTGTGTGTGTGTGTGTGTGTGTGTGTGTGTGTAAAAGAGAGAGAGAGAGAGAGAGAGAGAGAGAGAGAGAGAGAGAGCATGCATATCTGTTTGTTTCTCCACTCAGTATTCTTTTCTTCTAATTAACTTCAGAAAATTTATTTCAAAAGAAATGCAGATATTTGGAATTACTCAGAACATACCACAATGTAGTCCTTTTGTGCGCATCCTTCTCCAAACATGCATCAAGAAAAGAATCTGAATATAGATGGTGGGCGACATTCTCCAGTTTGTAACCATTGGTTACTATTCCTACTTCCTCCCGTGATATTTTCCCACGACTGTTTATTCTTGTCAATATTAGCTATAACTTACAGGCATTTTCCCTCTTTCTTCAGATCTTCACTTTCTTATTAAGATTATTGTATTACAAAAAGTGGCTAAATATATATGCTTTTCTCCTTCTCTATTATTAATCTGGTTAAGAAAAAGGTAATTTTTCTTCTTTTCAACTAATCATTTATAAATGGTTTGTGTTCTGTGTGTCTGCATGGCTTTCTTCACTAGTTAAAGAGTATGAAAATATAAAATTCATGCAAAGAGATTAAAACAGCTGGGAATAGTAAATTTACAAAGTTTTTCTAAACTAGCTTGATTTCTTCATTTATGCAAGAAGCACTGCCCCTCACCCCTGTGCAGGCTTTGTTTGAACATTTTATTAACTCCATAACTTTGTAACATGTGCCATGTAAATATCATAAATGTCACTAACAGGAAGAATACCTGAATGAATTGTTCAATAAGGGCCAACTTATACAATGATTGTATTCTACCTTTGGATGGAAAAACAGAGGCAAGGTCATGGCAAAATGATGGACACTTTCAATACTCAGACTACTTAGAATGCAGACCAATTCAGTATATTTGATTTACAAGTCTGATATACAATTACCTATATTTGTAAAATATTGCCTTCCAAGCAACACACAAAGACCTTTTATCTGTGAACCTACAACACAAGGTAGCAGTGCCGTGCAACTACCTGTGTTTGTTTCAAATTTTAGATTAATGGCCAATTCCCTTGGAACAGATGTTAACTCCTCATTTACACCCGTGTGCATCTACTGCTATTTCCGGTGGAATGGGTTTTGCTCTGATCAATAAATGTATCAGCCCAGTTGTTCATCTTGTTAGAGAGGTCAAAGCAGTGACAGAGGTACATCTGTTTTCGTGTCAAATAATGTCTGAGGTAATGAATCCTCTCCAGCTAGATAAACAACAGCCCTGCAATTGTCCTTCGGTCCCTCACGGCAGAGCTGATCATGATTAAGCTGAGGCGCTTGGGAATTGAAGGTGTTGGCACTTTCTAAAGCATTTTGAAGCTGAACTGTTTGTTCCTCCATGTGGTTATTTCTATCTTTTCAGTAGTGACCTTGTTGGATGACATGCAGCTAAGAAGCTGATTTTTCTACAATGCCATTAGCCTATGTGAGAAAATGTGGCCAACAAACTTCTAAACAAGAAACTGAGAAAATTGTTCCAGTTGCTTACATGTTCATTTAAAAAAAGTCTCTGAAATGATCAAAAAAGTATGCCAATGTAATAAATTCATAATGAAGAGGTAATGCAAATTTTATAGATGCTTCTTAACACACACCACTTATCAATGGTACTTGCTAAATGTCATCTGCTATTGATCCTACCTGATGGACTAAATGAAAGGAAATACTATCCGAGGATAAGGCCTGAAAGGGTGTTTAAAGTTTTTCTAAGTTTTTTTGGAAAAAAAATATGAGGATGATGTCTTGTTTGCTTGATGGATAGGGCAGGTTGCTTCTGGGTGGATTAAGTTATTGTATTTCATCAAGCGTATTTCCTATAACAGAATTGGATGTGATAAATAGATTCAGTCACTCTGATTTGTAGTCACTTGCTGGGTTTCGAGCATTCATTTAGCTCCCACTTTGGCATTGATTGACCATGGACTCCTGTCACTTGAAGCAAGTCACTTGAGGCTTGTAAGTCATTGGTGTCTAGATTGGTAAAATATAGAAAAAGATCCTTTACCAAACAAATACCCTGGGGATAATCCATTCTTCATGCCTTAGGACAAAGCATAAACTTGTAAATGGGCTTTCTGAGTAGGGGAACTAGCAACAAGTAGAAGCACAGAGTCTACCAATATCTGAGCAATGCCATGCAATCTCTTCTCCTTCAGCCCGTGACTTTGGGAATTTATGATCAAAGAAAATTCCAATGTTTTTAGAGGGCATAATTGTTGCCTGACTTTTTCAACTAAAGATTTCATTAGTTAACAATATGTGTAATTATTTCATATGGAAAAGGAACGTTCAATCTGCATGTTGGGAAGGATATTATAGCTGAAAATTGAAAAATACTAAGCAACTATTTTCATTTCAGGTACTCTCCTTCTTTCTCTCTTCTTTTTTTTCAATTTTTAGTACTAAAACATTACTCACTTCCTGGTGCTGAAGATGGAAGCATCCTTTCTGAGAAGGAGCCTGTAGTTCAGTGAGTGAGGGGGGCCAGACAACTGAATGCAGTACCTGGGAGTCTAGGGTAAGCAGCCATGCCAAAGTTTCAGGCTGAAGCTTATGGAAGCCTCCAGGCTAAGGTAAGCAGCCTGACCTGATAGAACGGAGGAGCTGACCAACTTGCTAACCTCAGAGAATGAGGTTGAGGTTAAACATTCAGGTCAAGGGTAAAAATCTCACTCAAGTTTGTACAATAGAGCTGTCATTCAGAATACTGGTCTATGAACAGGAATAGAGGAGAAACCTGACACAGTCTCCTCCACTCCTGCAGTGTAGCAATACTCTTTAAACTACTGGGAATAGAAAAGGACTTGGTGTCCTCCAGTGAGGCAGAAGTGTCCTTATCAAGTGACCATGTGCCCTGCTGTGTTGATGAGAATTTGTCATCTTAGAGCTTCTTATAGCTCATTATAGTGACTCACATAAGACAATGCAACCCCACATCACCGAGAGCTCAGTGTGCATTCTTTCTCTGGAAGACTCGGTGAAGTGTTTCTACATAAGTTTTTAATGTTCAAAGAGTGGTTTTAAAATATTTTTAGGGACGTGAGATATAGTCCTATAGCTCCCAGATAGAGTATTTGCCTAAACTACATGCAGCCCTGGGTTTCTTTCACAGGGAAAATGTTTATAAAACCTGAGAAGCTGTCAGAGCGTCAAGGACACAAACTCCACTCTTAAATGAAAACCATATTATTAATATACTAGTATATGAATAATAGTGTTTCATATCATTCTTATTTCATGTACCAGCAGTCACACACACACAAACACACACACACTCACATACACACACACATATGCACGCGCACGCCATGCACGCACATGCGTGCTTGTGCGAGGCAAAATATATACACCAACCCAGATAAATCAGTAGCTAACAGTACTGTTTCACAAATATTGCATTTATTGGTAGTTCCAGACAAGGCATATTTAGACAATTAGAAATTAATAAAATGAAGCAAAATATGAATAAAAATTTTACATATTACTAATTGAAATTTTAAAGATAAATGTCACATATTTCATATTGTTTTGTGTATACATGCTTGTATATGTATGTATATATGTCTTTCTGTGTGGTTTCACTTTGCCAGTGAACGTTATTTGCAGCCCAGCTACATAGCTATTTTGATGATAACTCTCATCGTCACTACTCTAGATAACAATAGGAACAACCTGGTTATTATGGTAACTGGTCAAGCCAAAAGTTCTCATTGCCAATAAGTAACAAAATGTATATTTGAATCAGCCCATCTGAGTCTACAAGCAGGGGAATGTAATAAACTCCTCTATTATTTAAAGCACTCATCTTAGCATTGAATAAAGTAAAATGCAAGATACTGATTACCTTGCTCCAATCACTAAATCATGTCAATGCAAAAAGAAATATTAAACTGAAACCTAGGCATTTTGTTAGATTTCTTTTCTAAAATGACCAGGGCATGATTTGGTTTTACATATATTAATAGTCAACAATGTTAATCTCATTTAATTACATCTTAATAATATCTTATAATGTATCTCAACATTATGAGAGATCTTGTTCACATTGCTACAAGAATATGACCCAAAGTCAGCTGTATAAACAAATAGAATTCTCTTCTTCCTAAGCTCATTTGTTCATATTAAACAGACCTTGGGGCTGTTTAATCATGTCCCATGAGTTTTACCATTAAGTTTGAATGATGTCTTTAATATTTCTTTCTTGCTCATTCCTGTCAGTTCACCTCAGAGGTCAGACTCACAGGCATGTTTGGTTTTTTTTTTCAGTAAAAACATCCTTTGGAAGGCTTTAAAACTCAATACATCAACCACTAATATTCATATCAAGACATCCCTATCGACAGCTTATAACCACATTCCATTCAGTGTTCACGTCAGAATCTCGTCTTCGTAGCTGGTGAAATGCAATATACTTTATATTCATTTCTCCATTATAATTCTTAAATATGAACTTGGGTGACCACAAATTTTTATCTTATGAAAGTCATTTATTTTAGTCTCTATAATTGAAAACAATGTATATCTATAAGACTTCATTTCACTCTTCACATTGGAAATTTTTCTACACAGCACTTTTAAAATAAAGATATCTCCAACACACACACACACACACACACACACACACACACTACTTATTAGGATAGGGACATAGGGACAGTTGTCTTCTTAAAATTCTTTCATGAGGGCCTGGTGTTTATAGAATATATATGATTAGATTTTACAGCATATGAGGATCTATCTGCTTTCTTCTTTTTTCTCTCAAATAATCAGCATTATGTGACCATATGTGCTAACCCAGTTTTGACTAATGAAATAACTGAGTTGATTATAAAAGTTTACTCAAGAAGTTAGACTCCAGAGAACAAAATAACCCTATTAAAAAATGGGTTACAGAGCTAAACAAAGAATTTTCACCTGAAGAACTTTGAATGGCTGAGAAGCACCTTAAGATATGTTCAACATCATTAGTCATTAGGGAAATGCAAATCAAAACAACCCTGAGATTTCACCTCACACAAGTCAGAATGGCTAAGATTAAAAACTCAGGAGACAGCAGGTGTTGGTGAGGATGCAGAGAAAGAGGAACACTCCTCCACTGCTGGTGGGAATGTAAGTTGGTACAACCACTCTGGAAATCAGTCTGGCTGCTCCTCAGAAAACTGGGCATGTTCTGGAGGACCCTGCTATACCATTTCTGAGCATATACCTAGAGGATTCCCCAGCTTGTAATAAGGACACATGCTCCACTATGTTCATAGCAGCCCTATTTATAATAGCCAGAAGCTGGAAAGAACCCAGATGTCCCTCAATGGAGGAATTGATAAAGAAAATGTGATATATATATATATATATATATATATATATATATATATATCCCACATTATTCAGCCATTAGAAACAATGAATTCATGAAATTTTTAGACAAATGGATGGAACTGGAGAGCATCATCCTAAGTGAGGTAACACATTCACAAAAGAACACACGTGGAATGCAGTCACTGATAATTGGATATTAGCCCAGAAACTCTGAATACCCAAGATATAACTCACATATCAAATGATTCCCAAGAAGAAGGAAGGAGAGGGCCCTGGTCCTGGAAAGGCTTGGTGCAGCATTGTAGTGGATTACAAGGACAGAGAAGTATGTTGACATAAGAAGAGCCAGCCCGGGACGAGACGAGCGGCGCCAGCAGCAACAGCAACAGCAGCAGCCGCTGGTCCAGAGGAAGGGCCATCAGCAGTAGAACCAAGCGGACAGGGTCCAGGCAGACCCTGTGCCCATGACCACTGGCTATCACTGGCCAGCCAGGCTGCAAGCAGTGGCGGATTTACAGCGCCTTTCACCACACAGAAGCCACATCAGAACTCTGCCTCCCGCCAGTCATATTGGTTCTCGGTCGCCAGAGAAATCAGACTGAGGTACGCAATATAACCTGAGACCAACATCGCGGGGGTCTAAGCCCGACGGGTGTTGGCCTGCACCCAGGCCCTGGGCTGATGGGGGGGGGGGCACCGGGGTGCAAACCCGGCCAGGAGGTTGTTTGCCCGGGCCGGTGCACGCTGCCGCCATTTTGCCTATGGGAAGCCAGAGAGACCTAGCAGGCAAAACCAAACCAGCTAACAGGCATAGCCCGAGGCGGACATAGCAGGGGTATCAGACGGTCAGGCCCTGGACTGCCCCCAGGTCCTGGGATGCTCGGTGGGCCATCTGTGTGCCGACCCGGCCAGAAGGTTGTTAGCCCAGCAGACTCTCCCAGCACTCTCAGGGAGCACACACACACCACCATTCTAGCCACCTAACAGACCCAATTAACACTCACAGCTGAGGGGAACTTTGCTCTGACATTGGCCTGCCAGGCTTTTGCCTAGACTCAGGGCCTGAGCAGCAAGGCTAGCCTTGTGTGCACCAACCCGGTTGGGAGTTCTGCTGCCCAGCAGAGTGATCAGCACACAAAATAGGTCCCTGCAGCATACAGCCTCAGCACTCCCTGAAGGAGCAAACGGGCACCATCTGGTTCACAGACACAATCTGGGGCAAAGAACACTAGGGCTACAAGGGCACCTAAGAGGAGGATAGCACATCAGCAATCTGCAGCAGGGGAAACCCTGCCATCCAGTGTTGCAGAAATAGCCCTAGAGCCTCTCAGCAGGCTGAAACACCAGACAGAGAAAAGACCAATTAGCTCCAGAGAACAAGATGGCAAAGGGCAAATGCAGGAATGTGACGGGAGGTATTTCTCCTCAGGTCCAATATGTTTGGAGTTCTGTAGGCTTCTTGTATATTCATAGGCATCTCTCTCTTTAAGTTAGGAAAGTTTTCTTCCATAATTTTGTTGAAGATATTTGCTGGCCCTTTCTGTTGTAAATCTTCACTCTCATCTATACCTATAATCCTTAGGTTTGGTCTTCTCATTGTATCCTGGATTTCTTGGATGTTCTGGGATACAAGCTTTTTGCATTTTGCATTTTCTTTGACAGCTGAGTCAATGGTTTCTATGGTATCTTCAGCATCTGAGATTCCTTCTTCCATCTCTTGTATTCTGTTGTTTATATTTGCATCTATGGCCCCTGATTTCTTCTCAAGGTTTTCTATCTCCAAAGTTGTCTCCCTTTGTGATTTCTTAGTTGTTTCTACTTCTGTTTTTAGATCCAGGATGGTTTTGCTCAGTTCCATCATTTGTTTGTTTGTGTTTTCCTGTAATTCTTTAAGAGATTTTTGTGTTTCCTCTTTCATGACTTCTGCCTGTTGACTCAAGTTCTCCTGCATTTCTTTAAGTTTTTTTTTTTTTTTTTTTGCCTTTCTTCTTTATTGGCTTCTATCTCTTGGGCCTTATTCTCCTGCATTTCTTTAAGTGATTTTTGTGTTTCCATTATACGGGTTTCTAGCTTATTCATGTTCCCCTGTATTTCTTTAAGAGATTCAGTTATGTCCTTTTTGTGTTCTTCTAGCAGCAGCATGAACAGTGATTTTAAATCCAAATCTTGTTTCTCTGGTGTGTTGGCATAACCAGGACTTGCTGATGTTGGAGAGTTTGGTTCATATGCTGCCATATTGCCTAGGAGCAAACGGGCACCATCTGATTCACAGACACAATCGGGGGCGAAGCACACTAGGGCTGCAAGGGCACCCAAGAGGAGGACAGCACATCAGCAATCTGCAACAGGGAAAACCCTGCCATCCAGTGTTGCAGAAATAGCCCTAGAGCCTCTCAGGAGGCTGAAACACCAGCCAGAGACAAGACCAACTAGCTCCAGAGAACAAGATGGCAAAGGGCAAATGCAGGAACGCTACTAGCAGAAATCTAGGCAATATGGCAGCATCTGAACCAAACTCTCCAACATCAGCAAGTCCTGGTTATGCCAACACACCAGAGAAACAAGATTTGGATTTAAAATCACTGTTCATGCTGCTGCTAGAAGAACACAAAAAGGACATAACTGAATCTCTTAAAGAAATACAGGGGAACATGAATAAGCTAGAAACCCGTATAATGGAAACACAAAAATCACTTAAAGAAATGCAGGAGAATAAGGCCCAAGAGATAGAAGCCAATAAAGAAGAAAGGCAAAAAAAAAAAAAAAAAAAAACTTAAAGAAATGCAGGAGAACTTGAGTCAACAGGCAGAAGTCATGAAAGAGGAAACACAAAAATCTCTTAAAGAATTACAGGAAAACACAAACAAACAAATGATGGAACTGAGCAAAACCATCCTGGATCTAAAAACAGAAGTAGAAACAACTAAGAAATCACAAAGGGAGACAACTTTGGAGATAGAAAACCTTGAGAAGAAATCAGGGGCCATAGGTGCAAATATAAACAACAGAATACAAGAGATGGAAGAAGGAATCTCAGATGCTGAAGATACCATAGAAACCATTGACTCAGCTGTCAAAGAAAATGCAAAATGCAAAAAGCTTGTATCCCAGAACATCCAAGAAATCCAGGATACAATGAGAAGACCAAACCTAAGGATTATAGGTATAGATGAGAGTGAAGATTTAAAACAGAAAGGGCCAGCAAATATCTTCAACAAAATTATGGAAGAAAACTTTCCTAACTTAAAGAGAGAGATGCCTATGAATATACAAGAAGCCTACAGAACTCCAAACATATTGGACCTGAGGAGAAATACCTCCCGTCACATAATAATCAAAACCCCAAATGCACTAAACAAAGAAAGAATATTAAAGGCAGTAAGAGAAAAAGGCCAAGTAACATATAAAGGAAGACCTATCAGAATCACACCAGACTTCTCTCCAGAGACCATGAAAGCTAGAAGATCCTGGGCAGATCTCATGCAGACTCTAAGAGAAGACAAATGTCAGCCAAGACTACTATACCCAGCAAAACTCTCAGATGGAGAAACCAAGATATTCCATGACAAAACCAAATTTACACAATATCTTTCCACAAACCTAGCTCTGCAAAGAATAATAGGAGGAAAACTCCAATACAAGGAGGGAAACTACACCCTGGAAAAAGCAAGATAGTTACCTTCCTTCATCAAACCCAAAAGAAGATAACCACTCAAATATAAAAAGAACATCAAAAATGACAGGAAGTAATAATCACTATTCCTTAATATCTCTTAGCATCAATGGTCTCAATTCCCCAATAAAAAGACATGGACTAACAGACTGGATAAGGAAACAGGACCCTACAATTTGCTGTATACAGGAGACACACCTCAGTGTCAAAGATAAAAACTACCTTAGAGTAAAAGGCTGGAAGACAATCTTACAAGCCAATGGTCACAGGAAACAAGCAGGAGTAGCCATTCTAATATCAGATAAAATTGACTTTCAACCTAAAGTCACCAAAAGAGACACAGAAGGACAAAAGAAAAATCCAGCAAGAAGAACTTTCAATTCTGAACACCTATGCACCAAATGCAAGGGCACCCTCATTCGTAAAAGAAACTTTACTAAAGCTCAAAGCACACATTGCACCTAACACAATAATTGTGGGGGACTTCAACACTCCACTCTCCTCAATGGACCGATCAGGAAAACAGAAACTAAACAGAGACACAGTAAAACTAATTGAAGCTTTGGACCAGTTGGATTTGACTGATATTTATATAACATTTCACCCTAAAGCAAAAGAATATACCTTTTTCTCAGCACCTCATGGTACCTTCTCCAAAATCGACCATATAATTGGACACAAGGCAGACCTCAACAAATATAAGATGATCGAAATAATCCCATGCCTCCTATCAGATCACTATGGTGTAAGAGTGATTTTCAATAGCAACAAAAACAAGAGAAAGCCCACATACACATGGAGGCTGAATAATACTCTACTCAATGACACCTTGACCAAAGAAGAAATAAAGAAAGAAATCAGAGACTTTTTAGAATTTAATGAAAATGAAGGCACAACATACCCAAATCTATGGGACACAATGAAAGCAGTGCTAAGAGGAAAACTCAGAGCCCTGAGTGCCTCCAAAAAGAAAATGGAGAGAGCATACACTAGCAGCTTAACGATACACCTGAAAGTCCTGGAACAAAAAGAAGCCAGTTCACCCAGGAGGAGTAGAAGACAGGAAATCATCAAACTCAGGACTGAAATCAATCAATTGGAAACAAAGAGAACCGTACAAAGAATCAACGAATCCAGGAGCTGGTTCTTTGAGAAAATCAACAAGATAGATAAACCCTTAGCCAGAGTGACCAAAGGGCACAGAGAAAGTATCCAAATTAACAAACTTAGAAATGAAAAGGGAAATATAACAACGGAAACTGAGGAAATCCAAAAAATCATCAGCTCCTACTACAAGAGCCTATACTCAACACAACTGGAGAATCTGGAGGAAATGGACAATTTCCTTCACAGATACCAAATACCAAAATTAAATCAGGACCAAATAGATCATCTAAACAGTCCCATAACACCTAAAGAAATAGAAGGAGTCATAGAAAGTCTTCCCACCAAAAAAAGCACAGGACCAGATGGTTTCAGTGCAGAATTCTATCAGACCTTCAAAGAAGACTTAACACCAATACTCTTCAAACTATTCCACAAAATAGAAATAGAAGGAACACTACCCAATTTCTTCTAGGAAGCCACAATTATGCTGATACCAAAACCACACAAAGATCCGACAAAGAAAGAGAACTTCAGACCAATTTCCCTTATGAACATCATTGCAAAAATACTCAATAAAATTCTTCCCAACCGAATCCAAGAACACATCAAAACGATCATCCACCAGGATCAAGTAGGGTTTATCCCGGGAATGCAGGGTTGGTTCAATATACCGAAATCCATCAATGCAATCCACTACATAAACAAACTCAAAGAAAAAAACCACATGGTCATTTCATTGGATGCTGAAAAAGCATTTGACAAACTTCAGCATCCTTTCATGCTTAAAGTCTTGGAGAGAACAGGAATTCAAGGCCCATACCTAAACATAGTAAAAGCAATATACAGCAAACCGGTAGCCAGCATCAAACTAAATGGAGAGAAACTTGAAGCAATCCAACTGAAATCAGGGACCAGACAAGGCTGCCCCCTTTCTCCTTATCTTTTCAATATTGTACTTGAGGTACTAGCTCGGGCAATTCGACAACATAAGGAGGTCAAAGGGATACAAATTGGAAAAGAAGTCAAACTATTATTATTTGCAGACGACATGATAGTCTACCTAAGTGACCCAAAAAACTCCACTAGAGAGCCCCTACAGCTGATAAACAACTTCAGCAAAGTGGCAGGTTATAAAATCAACTCAAGCAAATCAGTGGCCTTCCTATACTCAAAGGATAAGCAGGCTGAGAAAGAAATTAGGGAAATGACCCCCTACACAATAGCCACAAACAGTATAAAGTATCTTGGGGTGACTCTTACCAAACATGTGAAAGATCTGTATGACAAGAACTTCAAGACTCTGAAGAAGGAAATGGAAGAAGACCTCAAAAAATGGGAAGACCTCCCATGCTCATGGATCGGCAGGATTAATATAGTTAAAATGGCCATTTTGCCAAAAGCAATACACAGATTCAATGCAATACCCATCAAAATCCCAACTCAATTCTTCACAGAGTTAGAAAGAGCAATTCTCAAATTCATCTGGAATAACAAAAAACCCAGGATAGCTAAAACTATTCTCAGCAACAAAAGAAAATCTGGGGGAATCAGTATCCCTGACCTCAAGCAATACTACAGAGCAATAGTGTTAAAAACTGCATGGTATTGGTACAGTGACAGGCAGGCAGATCAATGGAACAGGATGGAAGATCCAGAAATGAACCCACACACCTATGGCCACTTGATCCTCGACAAAGGGGCTGAAAACATCCAATGGAAAAAAGATAGCCTTTTCAACAAATGGTGCTGGTTCAACTGGAGGTCAGCATGCAGAAGAATGTGAATTGATCCATCCTTGTCTCCTTGTACTAAGCTCAAATCCAAATGGATCAAGGACCTCCACATAAAGCCAGACACTCTGAAGCTAATAGAAAAGAAACTGGGGAAGACCCTTGAGGATATCTGTACAGGGAGAAAGTTTCTGAACAGAACACCTATAGCTTATGCTCTAAGATCAAGAATTGACAAATGGGACCTCATAAAATTACAAAGTTTCTGTAAGGCAAAGGACACCATCAAAAGGACAAATCGGCAGCCAACAAATTGGGAAAAGATCTTCACCAATCCTACATCAGATAGAGGGCTAATATCCAATATATATAAAGAACTCAAGAAGTTAGACTCCAGAAAACCAAACAACCCTATTAAAAAATGGGGGTACAGAGTTAAACAAAGAATTCTCACCTGAAGAACTTCGGATGGCGGACAAGCATCTTAAAAAATGCTCAACTTCATTAGTCATTAGGGAAATGCAAATCAAAACAACCCTGAGATTTCACCTTACACCAGTCAGAATGGCTAAGATTAAAAATTCAGGAGACAGCAGGTGTTGGCGAGGATGTGGAGAAAGAGGAACCTCACTGCTGGTGGGGTTGCAAATTGGTACAACCACTCTGGAAATCAGTCTGGCAGTTCCTCCGAAAACTGGGCACTTCATTTCCAAATATCCTGCTATACCACTCCTGGGCATATACCCAGAGGATTCCCCACCATGTAATAAGGATACATGCTCTACTATGTTCATAGCAGCCCTATTTATAATTGCCAGGTGCTGGAAAGAACCCAGGTATCCCTCAACAGAAGAGTGGATGCAAAAAATAAGGTACATCTACACAATGGAGTACTATTCAGCCATTAGAAACAATGAATTCATGAAATTCTTAGGCAAATGGATGGAGCTAGAGAACATCATACTAAGTGAGGTAACCCAGACTCAAAAGATGAATCATGGTATGCACTCACTAATAAGTGGATATTAACCTAGAAAACTGAAATACCCAAAACATAATCCACACATCAAATTAGGTACAAGAAGAAAGGAGGAGTGGTCCCTAGTTCTGGAAAGACTCAGTGAAGCAATATTCAGCAAAACCAGAACGGGGAAGTGGGAAGGGGTGGGTGGGAAAACAGGGGTAGGGAAGGGGGCTTATGGGACTTTCGGGGAATGGGGGGCTAGAAAAGGGGAAATCATTTGAAATGTAAATAAAAAATATATCAAATTAAAAAAGAAAACCCAAACAAACAAACAAAAAAATTTTGTCATCACATAAGTGTAGGCCTGAAGGTGTGAGAACATATGATTCTCATATCATAACTGTTGTCATGTTTTACAGATTTGGTCTGCTTGCCCATATCAAACCATCATCTCCAGAATCTGTGGTTCAGAGTAAATTTTTTCAATAGTTTACACTTAAAAAAAAAAAAAAAAGAAGAGCCAGCCCAAGTATCTTTTATTTATTTATTTATTTATTTATTTATTTATTTATTTATTTATTCGATATATTTTTCTTTACATTTCAAATGATTTCCCCTTTTCTGGCTCCCCACTCCCCGAAAGTCCCATAAACCCTCTTTTTTTAATTAAGGATTTTTGAGGGGACTGAAACAGGAGCAAAGATCTCATTTTGCAAAGGAGATCAACAAAAGCATAATGAAAACAATTAGAAAGAAAACAGATCCAGAGAGTCTGGATGAGGAGCCACCAAGATGTACAATATCTGGTCTAAAAAATGAAGGTTATCAAACTTTCCCCAAAGGGAGGGATTGCTCGTAGCTGGTACCAGCAATGCCATACTTGAGAACAGCTCTGATTTTGATACTAGGATTCAAACAGGTTCAAAGGAGAAGAAAAATGCTGCACCTTTGAGTTTTCAGATCAGGGTTGTCAAGGCTGTCAGAGGAGGGCATGAAGCACTCCTTACGATGGAAAGTCTCAACTAGAGACTGAACCAGAATGAGCTGAGAGAGAGAGAGAGAGAGAGAGAGAGTCAGACAGACACACACACACATACACAGAGACACACAGAGA
This sequence comes from Apodemus sylvaticus, assembly GCF_947179515.1. Taxonomy (NCBI): domain Eukaryota; kingdom Metazoa; phylum Chordata; class Mammalia; order Rodentia; family Muridae; genus Apodemus; species Apodemus sylvaticus. Next base: position 14,095,867 of record NC_067473.1, on the reverse strand, counting down.
CACAGAGACAGATACAGACACAGACAGAGACAGAGAGACAGAGACAGAGGCAGACAGAGACAGAGACAGATACAGACAGAGAGAGACAGAGACAGAGACACAGAGATAGACAGAGACAGACAGAGAAGACAGAGACAGACAGAGACAGAGAGAGAAAGAGAGAGGGGGGAAAGAGAGAAGGAGAGAAAAGGAAGGAGGGAGGGAGGGAGAGAGGGTGGGAGAGAGAACCCAGTGCATAAATTCCACCAGATGCAAAACTCATTTTTGAAACAGAATTAGTAGATATTTATTGAAAAAGCAATGCTTTGGACAACATACATCAGCAACAATAGAAACATGGCTCTGAATTGTATGCAACTAATGAGAATTTGCTACTCCAAGGGAAGATTCAACTGGAAGATTAAAGACTTCAAAGCATGCTTACTTGAGCCTAACTTTTGATAAATATAACCCTGTATAAGACTGCTTAAGTCTTAAACGTGTGACTGAGGCTGTGTGAAATACAAAGAACTCTCTTTTTTTTATTTCATATTGAAAACTAAAGGGTTCAATAAAAATTCACGAATGTTCCTGATTTAATAACAAAATCAAATAGATTCTTCTGATAGGTGTGATTATGGCAATAGAGTTAAGCTCATTTTCTTAGCCTCAACCCAGGATGTGGCTAGCTGCACGGTAGTAGCTTAGATATATTGCAGAAACAACAAAAAGAAGCAAATAAAAGAATGAATGGATAATATTCAATTTCTTTTCACAAATGAAATCATGTCCTAATATGTGACCACATTCTAAGCATTTTCTTTTCTTTTTTTTTAATTTATTGATATATTTATTTACATTTCAAATGATTTCCCCTTTTCTGGACCCCCACTCCCTGAAACTCCCATCAGTCCCCTTCCCTCCCCCTGTTTTCCCACCCCACCCTTCCCACTTCCCTGTTCTGATTTTGTTCTATACTGCTTCACTGAGTCTTTCCAGAACAAGGGACCACTCCTCCGTTCTTCTTGTACCTCATTTGATGTGTGGATTATGTTTTGGGTATTCCAGTTTTCTAGGTTAAAATCCACTTATTAGTGAGTGCATACCATGATTCATCTTTTGAGTCTGGGTTACGTCACTTAGTATGATGTTCTCCAGCTCCATCCATTTGCCTAAGAATTTCATGAATTCATTGTTTCTAATGGCTGAATAGTACTCCATTGTGTATATATACCACATTTTTTGCATCCACTCTTCTGTTGAGGGATACCTGGGTTCTTTCCAACTTATGGCAATTATAAATAGGGCTGCTAAGAACATAGTAGAACATGTATCCTTATTACATGCTGGAGAATCTTTTGGGTATATGCCCAGGAGTGGTATAGCAGTATCTTCTGGAAGTGAGGTGCCCAGTTTTCGGAGGAACAGCCAGACTGATTTGCAGAGTGGTTGTATCAATTTGCAACCCCACCAGCAGTGGAGGAGTGTTCCTCTTTCTCCACACCCTCTCCAACACATGCTGTCTCCTGGATTTTTAATCTCAGCCATTCTGACTGGTGTAAGGTGAAATCTCAGGGTTGTTTTGATTTGCATTTCCCTAATGACTAATGAAGTTGAGTATTTTTTAAGATGTTTCTCCGCCATCTGAAGTTCTTCAGGTGAGAATTCTTTGTTTAACTCTGTACCCCATTTTTTAATAGGGTTGTTTGGTTTTCTGGAGTCTAACTTCTTGAGTTCTTTATATATATTGGATATTAGCCCTCTATCTGATGTAGGATTGGTGAAGATCTTTTCCCAATTTGTTGACTGCCGATTTGTCCTTTTGATGGTGTCCTTTGCCTTACAGAAACTTTGTAATTTTATGAGGTCCCATTTGTCAATTCTTGATCTTAGAGCATATGCTATTGGTGTTCTGATCAGAAACTTTCTCCCTGAACCGATGTCCTCAAGGGTCTTCCCCAGTTTCTTTTCTATTAGCTTCAGAGTGTCTGGCTTTATGTGGAGGTCCTTGATCCATTTGGACTTGAGCTTAGTACAAGGAGACAAGGATGGATCAATTCGCATTCTTCTGCATGCTGACCTCCAGTTGAACCAGCACCATTTGTTGAAAAGGCTATCTTTTTCCATTGGATGTTTTCAGCCCCTTTGTCAAGGATCAAGTGGCCATAGGTGTGTGGGTTCCTTTCTGGATCTTCAATCCTGTTCCATTGATCCATTGGGTTTTTTTTTGGCGGGCAAAAAAACCTCCTGGCTGGGTTGGCACCCCGATGGCACCCCGAACAGCCCAGGGCCTGGGTGCAGGCCAACGCCCGTCGGGCTTAGACCCCCGCGATGTTGGCCTCGGGTTATGTTTGTGTACTTTAGTCTGTATGATCTCTCTGGAGTCGGAAACCCAGATGGAGGTGAGTCTCTCCTGACTGATGGGAGGCAGAGTTCTGATGTGGCTTCTGTGCGGTGAAAGGCACCGTTATTCCGCAGCTGCTTGCAGCCCGGCTGGCCAGTGAAGGTCAGTGGTCATGGGCGCAGGGCCTAACTGGACCCTGTGTCGCCTTGGTTCCACTGCTGATGGCCCTTCGGCTGGATCAGCCACTGCTGCACTGCCGCCACCACCGCTGCTGCTGCCGCCATTCTAAGCATTTTCAAAGCTAATCCTAACCTACTCTTGAATAGAGCTATTTCTTTTTTTATTTTTTATTTTTTAAGTTTTATTTATTTATTTATTATTTTATGCATATGAGTACATTGTAGCTGTCTTCAGACACACCACAAGAGGGCATCAGATCTCATTCCAGATGGTTGTGAGCCACCATGTGGTTGCTGGGATTTGAACTCAGGACCTCTAGAAGAGCACTTGGTGCTCTTGACCACTGAGCCATCTCTCCAGCCCCGAATAGAGCTATTTCTGCTTTGACAAAATTTTACCAGGAACAAATACACTAATCATCCTATACTGACAACAATATGTGTCTCTAACTCATTGCACTTAGAAATTTCCATAATAATAGTGATATGAATAATGTAGTAAATAATACTCTTCATTTGTAAGGCAATTTGATATACCCTTCTGAATAAACCAGTGATGTATTTTTAAAATTTTGCCTCCAACAAATTGTCTTCTCATGTCCCCATGGCACATATGTAAAAGCAAAGGCCTGGTTCCAAGTGGGAAGCATGATTGGAAGTGGCAGCAACTATACAAGAGAGTCCTAGGCAGAGGGAGAGAAGGAGTAGCTGTGTGCCTCTGGAGGGCTAAAGGCATCCTCAAGATTAATCCTCTAGATAAATTACCTTCCAAGCCACCACAGAGGAGCAGCTTTGCTTCCCCAGCCCTTAGGACATTCCGAAGTCTTATACCCAGAAACACCAAAGTCACCAGAACCGAAACCTCAGAAACCATGAACAAAATTATGTCTTCCCTCTTCTAAGTTGATCCCCTCAGCCCTTTGGTTGCAGTAGCACTATGCTGACTAACTCAAACTCCATGTTTAAAAAAATGACATTCGACTTCACATTTTCACAGTAAGTTTTCAAAGTCACAGAGTAAAAGAGTGGTGAGCTAGCCCATGAGTTCACAACAGAGAAAAATAGGGAAAACACACAATAGTGTGCCTTACTTCCCCCTGCCAAAAGTCGTGTAAGAAACTAACCGAAAATAGACTGGGGCTAGTTACACATTTGGAGACTGCAAAGTTCCAGCACTGAAAAGCAGGAGGGATGACAAAGGCAACGAGGCTGTTTGTATATAGTCTGTTTTTTTTTTTTCATTTTAAATTCTTCTTGAACTTAACACTCCTGGGATTTCTACACTCAACAACCTCTTGTGACTGTTTACCTCCAGAGCTGTCAAGACTATATCATAATGTGAAGGGAGAAGATTGTCTCTTAAAATAATTTCAGCTAAAAATACACATACTGAAAGACAGTCACCCAGGTTTTCCCTGTGCCTAGTCGTCTGAGATGAATCTGTCTCCCTCCTGACATTTTAGCAGAACAAGGGCTGAGAACTTCTCTGATAAACTGACAGTTGCTCAACTGAGGGAGGGAAAAGGGGAAAGGAGTAGCTAAAGTCTTGATTGACATCTTTTAAGCAGACAGTGCCCCTCTAGTGAGCTTAACCACTTAACAGAAGACACCTCCTATAGCTGGGCCTTTTTTCATGATATCTGTGTGCTTAACACCCACAGTGAGGCAGTTTCCTACTTTCAATCTGTGATGCTTGACTTTGAAGGTGATAGAACATCTTGATTTCTCAATACAAACAGTTTTTAAAAGTCTTCTAGCCAACATGGAATTTAAGGGGAATAGAGAAACAGATTTTTATGTAAGTCTTTTTAAATTGAAAGATCACTTGTACTGTATAAAAAAAAAAAAAGAATCAGACCCATTCTCTTGGAATTCATCCATATTTATTCAATCTACTCACTTCTTCATTCTTAAAATTATACACATTCTATGCATCAATCATTATGATTGACACAAGTAGAAAAATGAGAAAAAAATGTGTCAGGAAGAACATTCCAGAGGCTTCATTGCTTTTGCTCATGCCTGAGAGGAAGACAGAAAATTAGTCAGCAGTAGAACCAATTTGTTATTGTGAGTCAGGGTAGGAAAATGTTGAACATGTGTACAATAAGCTAAGATGTTCAGTGATTAAAAAAAAAAAAACAACTGGTGAGACTTGAAAATATAGGGAGAAAGAAGGAACTCAGATTCAACAGAGAGGGAAAATGAATAGGATGACATTGAGTTGACGGGGAGCATCTTATGGCTCCTGTTCGGATGTGTGATGGTCCAAATAAGGTATTACTTGCTACCTAGACAACACTTGAAGAACAGGTCCAGGGGGAGAGGAGGTGGTGGAAAGGAAGAGTGGAAAGAAGAGGCCAGCCTGTGATATAAGAACTAAGTTGAAGCTCCTTACGAAGGATTCAACAGATATATTTTAAAAAGCTCAGAACCAAGGATGTTCAAAGGGATTTTCTGGGACCTCAGTTTACATTTACCAGCATTAAAGTCTTTAATAGTATTTCCCTGTTAAAATCTTTTTGTTAATTTTTCTCAATGTCTTGGGTTAACATAATTTCTGGTCTGAAAAACTTAAGAGAATTGAAAGAATTTAATACAAAATAGTAAGGTCCTTCCTCATCTCTCTAGTTATGTCTAGGATTTTTACTTCTAGAAGCAAACTTTTAAATGCTCTGTAAATATTAATTTTAATACAGATGTAGGCAGAAAATTAATATAGCTGCTATTTTTTATCCTAGCTAATTCCCCAATAATGACACTGAGAGATTAAGATTTTTTTTTTTTTTTTTGTCTTTTTTTTTTATTTGATATAATTTATTTACATTTCAAATGATTTCCCCTTTTCTAGCCCCCCCCACTCCCCGAAAGTCCCGTAAGCCCCCTTCTCTTCCCCTGTCCTCCCTCCCACCCCTTCCCAGTTCCCCGTTCTGGTTTTGCCAAATACTGTTTCACTGAGTCTTTCCAGAACCAGGGACCACTCCTGCTTTCTTCTTGTATCTCATTTGATGTGTGGATTATGTTTTGGGTATTCCAGTTTTCTAGGTTAATAACCACTTATTAGTGAGTGCATACCATGATTCACCTTTTGAGTCTGGGTTACCTCACTTAGTATGATGTTCTCTAGCTCCATCCATTTGCCTAAGAATTTCATGAATTCATTGTTTCTAATGGCTGAATAGTACTCCATTGTGTAGATATACCACATTTTTTGTATCCACTCTTCTGTTGAGGGATACCTGGGTTCTTTCCAGCATCTGGCAATTATAAATAGGGCTGCTATGAACATAGTAGAGCATGTATCCTTATTACATGGTGGGGAATCCTCTGGGTATATGCCCAGGAGTGGTATAGCAGGATCTTCTGGAAGTGAGGTGCCCAGTTTTCGGAGGAACCGCCAGACTGCTTTCCAGAGTGGTTGTACCAATTTGCAACCCCACCAGCAGTGGAGGAGTGTTCCTCTTTCTCCGCACCCTCTCCAACACCTGCTGTCTCCTGAATTTTTAATCTTAGCCATTCTGACTGGTGTAAGATGAAATCTTAGGGTTGTTTTGATTTGCATTTCCCTAATGACTAATGAAGTGGAGCATTTTTTAAGATGCTTCTCCGCCATCCGAAGTTCTTCAGGTGAGAATTCTTTGTTTAACTCTGTACCCCATTTTTTAATAGGGTTGTTCGGTTTTCTGGAGTCTAACTTCTTGAGTTCTTTATATATATTGGATATTAGCCCTCTATCTGATGTAGGATTGGTGAAGATCTTTTCCCAATTTGTTGGTTGCCGATCTGTCCTCTTGACGGTGTCCTTTGCCTTACAGAAACTCTGTAACCTTATGAGGTCCCATTTGTCAATTCTTGCTCTTAGAGCATACGCCATTGGTGTTCTGTTCAGAAACTTTCTCCCTGTACCGATGTCCTCAAGGGTCTTCCCCAGTTTCTTTTCTATTAGCTTCAGAGTGTCTGGCTTTATGTGGAGGTCCTTGATCCATTTGGATTTGAGCTTAGTACAAGGAGACAAGGATGGATCAATTCGCATTCTTCTGCATGCTGACCTCCAGTTGAACCAGCACCATTTGTTGAAAAGGCTATCTTTTTTCCATTGGATGTTTTCAGCCTCTTTGTCGAGGATCAAGTGGCCATAGGTGTGTGGGTTCATTTCTGGATCTTCAATCCTGTTCCATTGATCCTCCTGCCTGTCACTGTACCAATACCATGCAGTTTTTAACACTATTGCTCTGTAGTATTGCTTGAGGTCAGGGATACTGATTCCCCCAGATTTTCTTTTGTTGCTGAGAATAGTTTTAGCTATCCTGGGTTTTTTGTTGTTCCAGATGAATTTGATAATTGCTCTTTCTAACTCTGTGAAGAATTGAGTTGGGATTTTGATGGGTATTGCATTGAATCTGTATAGTGCTTTAGGCAAAATGGCCATTTTAACTATATTGATTCTACCGATCCATGAGCATGGGAGGTTTTCCCATTTTTTGAGGTCTTCTTCCATTTCCTTCTTCAGAGTCTTGAAGTTCTTGCCATACAGATCTTTCGCATGTTTGGTAAGAGTCACCCCAAGATACTTTATACTGTTTGTGGCTATTGTGAAGGGGGTCATTTCCCTAATTTCTTTCTCAGCCTGCTTATCCTTTGAGTATAGGAAGGCCACTGATTTGCTTGAGTTGATTTTGTAACCTGCCACTTTGCTGAAGTTGTTTATCAGCTGTAGGAGCTCTCTAGTGGAGTTCTTTGGGTCACTTAGGTAGACGATCATGTCGTCTGCAAATAATGATAGTTTGACTTCCTCCTTTCCAATTTGTATCCCTTTGACCTCCTTATGTTGTCGAATTGCCCGAGCTAGTACCTCAAGTACAATATTGAAAAGATAAGGAGAAAGGGGGCAGCCTTGTCTGGTCCCTGATTTCAGTGGGATTGCTTCAAGTTTCTCTCCGTTTAGTTTGATGCTGGCTACCGGTTTGCTGTATATTGCTTTTACTATGTTTAGGTATGGGCCTTGAATTCCTGTTCTCTCCAAGACTTTAAGCATGAAAGGATGCTGAATTTTGTCAAATGCTTTTTCAGCATCCAATGAAATGACCATATGATTTTGTTCTTTGAGTTTGTTTATGTAGTGGATTGTATTGATGGATTTCCGTATATTGAACCAACCCTGCATTCCCGGGATAAAGCCTACTTGATCATGGTGGATGATCGTTTTGATGTGTTCTTGGATTCGGTTGGCAAGAATTTTGTTGAGTATTTTTGCATCGATGTTCATAAGGGAAATTGGTCTGAAGTTCTCTTTCTTTGTTGGATCTTTGTGTGGCTTTGGTATCAGCGTAATTGTGGCTTCGTAGAAGGAATTGGGTAGTGTTCCTTCTGTTTCTATTTTGTGGAATAGTTTGAAGAGTATTGGTGTTAACTCTTCTTTGAAGGTCTGGTAGAATTCTGCACTGAAACCATCTGGTCCTGTGCTTTTTTTGGTTGGAAGACTTTCTATGACTCCTTCTATTTCTTTAGGCTTTATGGGACTGTTTAGATGGTCTAGTTGGTCCTGATTTAATTTTGGTATTTGGTATCTGTCAAGGAAATTGTCCATTTCCTCCAGATTCTCCAGTTGTGTTGAGTACAGGCTCTTGTAGTAGGATCTGATGATTTTTTGGATTTCCTCAGTTTCCGTTGTTATGTCTCCCTTTTCATTTCTAAGTTTGTTAATTTGGATACTTTCTCTGTGCCCTTTGGTCAGTCTGGCTAAGGGTTTATCTATCTTGTTGATTTTCTCAAAGAACCAGCTCCTAGTTTTGTTGATTTTTTGTATGGTTCTCTTTGTTTCTACTTGATTGATTTCGGCCCTGAGTTTGATGATTTCCTGCCTTCTACTCCTCCTGGGTGAAATAGCTTCTTTTTGTTCTAGGGCTTTCAGGTGTGTCATTAAGTTGGTAATGTATGCTCTCTCCATTTTCTTTTTGGAGGCACTCAGGGCTATGAGTTTTCCTCTTAGCACTGCTTTCATTGTGTCCCATAGATTTGGGTATGTTGTGTTTTCATTTTCATTGTGTTCTAAAAAGTCTTTAATTTCTTTCTTTATTTCTTCCTTGACCAAGGTGTCATTGAGTAGAGTATTGTTCAATCTCCACGTGTTTGTGGGTTTTCTGTTGTTTCTGTTGCTATTGAAGACCACTTTTATTCCATAGTGATCAGATAGGAGGCATGGGATTAGTTCTATCTTTTTATATTTGTTGAGGTCTGTCTTGTGACCAATTATATGGTCGATTTTGGAGAAGGTACCATGAGGTGCTGAAAAAAAGGTATATTCTTTTGTTTTAGGATAGAATGTTCTATATATATCAGTTAAATCTAATTGGTCCAAAGCTTCAATTAGTTTCATTGTGTCCTTGTTTAGTTTCTGTTTTCCTGATCGGTCCATTGAGGAAAGTGCAGTGTTGAAGTCACCAACAATTATTGTGTTAGGTGCAATGTGTGCTTTGAGTTTTAATAAAGTTTCTTTTATGAAAGAGGGTGCCCTTGCATTTGGAGCATAGATGTTCAGGATTGAGAGTTCTTCTTGTTGTATTTTTCCTTTGACCAGCAAGAAGTGTCCCTCAGAGTCTCTTTTGATGACTTTGGGTTGAAAGTCAATTTTATCTGATATTAAAATGGCTACTCCAGCTTGTTTCCTGAGACCATTTGCTTGTAAAATTGTCTTCCAGCCTTTTACTCTAAGGTAGTGTTTGTCTTTGACCCTTAGGTGTGTTTCCTGTAAGCAGCAAAATGTAGGGTCCTGTTTACGTATCCAGTCAGTTAGTCTGTGTCTTTTTATTGGGGCATTGAGTCCATTGATGTTAAGAGATATTAAGGAATAGTGATTGTTACTTCCTATCATTTTTGACGTTATTTTTTAAATTTGATTGCTTAACTTATTTGGGTTTGATGAAAGGTTACTATCTTGCTTTTTTCAGGGTGGAGTTTCCCTCCTTGTATTGGTGTTGTCCTCCTATTATCCTTTTTAGGGCTGGGTTTGTGGATAGATATTGGGTGAACTTGGTTTTGTCGTGAAATATCTTAGTTTCTCCATCTATGGTGATTGAGAGTTTTGCTGGATATAGTAGTTTTGGTTGGCATTTGTGTTCTCTTAGAGTCTGCATGAGATCTGCCCAGGACCTTCTAGCCTTCATAGTCTCAGGTGAAAAGTCTGCTGTGATTCTGATAGGTCTTCCTTTATATGTTACTTGGCCTTTTTCTCTTACTGCCTTTAGTATTCTTTCTTTGTTTAGAACATTTGGTGTTTTGATTATTATGTGACGGGAAGTATTTCTGTTCTGGTCCAGTCTGTTTGGAGTTCTGTAGGCTTCTTGTATATTCATGGGCATCTCTCTCTTTAGGTTAGGGAAGTTTTCTCCCATAATTTTATTGAAGATATTTGCTGGCCCTTTAAGTTGTAAATCTTCACTCTCATCTATGCCTATAATCCTTAGGTTTGGTCTTCTCATTGTGTCCTGGATTTCCTGGATATTTTGGGTTACAAGCTTTTTGCACTTTGCATTTTCTTTAACTGTTGAGTCCATGGTTTCTATGGAATCTTCAGCATCTGAGATTCTTTCTTCTATCTCTTGTATTCTGTTGTTGATATTTGCATCTCTGTCCCCTGATTTCTTCCCAAGGCTTTCTATCTCCAAAGTTGTCTCCCTTTGAGTTTTCTTAGTTGTTTCTACTTCTGATTTTAGATCCTGGATGGTTTTGCTTAGCTCCTTCCCTTGCATGTTTGTGTTTTCCTGTAATTCTTTAAGAGATTTTTGTGTTTCCTCTTTCATGAGCTCAGCCTGTTGACCAAAGTTCTCCTGTATTTCTTTAAGAGATTTTTGTGTTTCGTCTTTCATGACCTCAGCCTGTTGAGCAAAGTTCTCCTGTATTTCTTTAAGTGTTTTTTGCATTTCCTCCTTGTTGGCTTTTGTATTCTCCTGGATTTCTTTCAATGATTTTTGTGTTTCCCTTGCAAGGGCTTCTAACTTTTGATCCATTTTCTCCTCAATGACCTTCATGTGTTCCTGTACCAGCATCATGACCAGTGATTTTAAATCCAAATCTTGTTTTACTGGTGTGATGGGGTATCCAGGACTTGCTGGTAGAGGAGAATTTGGTTCAGATGTTGCCATATTGCCTTGATTTCTGTTAGTGACGTTTCTGCGTTTGCCTTTTGCCATCTAGCTCTCACTGGTGTTACTTGGTCTTGTCAGTGCTGGACTCACCAGTGCAAGCTGCCCCTTCCCCGTTGGCCTCTGGTGCACAGCTTACACTCTGCACTGCCTGTAGACAGGGTGCTGTTTTCCAGGCTGTTCAGATCCCAAAGCAGGCACCTGAAGGCTCCCGCTGGGGCCCGCAGGATTTATCGGAGCACACCGACTTTTCCCAGCTGGCCGCCCGGAAGCCCCCACTAGCCTCTTGAGGGACCTGGAGATGTGGCGGCCACCCAGGCTGATCTGAAGCGGAGAGATTTGAGCTGGGGGCTTCTGCCTGAGGCCTTGCCCCAGATTGTGTCTGTGGACCAGGTGGAACCCGTGTGCACCCCCAGGGAGCTCCGAAGGTGAATGTTGCTGTGACCTCCCCTGTGCTCCGCTCACTCCGCTGGGCAGCCGATTTCCCCAACCGGGCTGGCGCACACTAGGTTAGCCTTGTCGCCTGGGCCCTGAGTCCAGGCAAACGCCTGGGAGGCCAAGGTCCGAGCAAAGTTCCCCTAGGGCTATGTCTGTTATTTGGGTCCGCCAGGTGACCCGGATGGCGGGCGTGCGCGTCCGCGCTCCGCGAAAGCACCGGGAGAGTCTGTTGTGCTAATAACCTCCTGGGCTGGTTGACACACAGATGGCCCACCAAGCCGCCCAGTTCTTGGGGTCAGTCCTGTGCCTTTTGGGGCCTAGACCCCCGTTTTGTTAGCCTCAGGCTACGCTTGTTAGCAGTCTCTGCCCTCCCGAGCACTCTGGCTCCTGTAGGCAAAATGGCGGCGCGTGCACCGGCCGGGGCAAAAAAAAAAACTCCTGGCTGGGTTGGCGCCCCGATGGCCACTCGAACAGCCCAGGGCCTGGGTGCAGGCCAACGCCCGTCTGGCTCAGACCCCTGCGGTGTTGGGCCTAGGATTATGTTTGTGTACCTCAGTCTGACTGATCTCTGGAGCCCGGGATCAAGATGGCGGTGAGTCTCTCCTGACTGGCGGGCAGCCGAGTTCTGAAGTGGCTTCCGTGCAGCGAAAGGCTCCGCAGAACCGCAGTTGCTTGCCGCCCGGCTGGTCAGCGAAGGTCAGTGGTCGTGGGCGCAGGGCCTAACTGGACCCTGTGTCGCCTTGGTTCCACTGCTGATGGCCCTTCAGCTGGAGCAGCCACTGCTACCGCCGCCGCCCGAGATTAAGATTTATTTAATCAGGCTTTATCAAAATACCTGGGCAGTAATGATCTATATTCTAATCCTTACTCTGTCTCTCTCCACCTATCTCCACCTCTCTCCGTGTCTCCCTCTGTGTGTCTCTCCTGTCTCTCTCTCTGTCTCTCTCTTTCTCTCTCTCTCTCTCTCTTTCACTTTCTCTCTCCCCCAAACCTCCCCTCTCTGTCACTCTGCTTCATGGTCTGCTGGGATGTCAAAACAGTCATTTCATTCTGTCTCCACCATGGAACTTCCTGTCATGATGCCTTCCTCACTCTAATACTGTTTGCCCTCAAACTACAAGCCACAATAAATCCTTTTCATAAGCTACTTCTGATCAGGTATTCTGTCATAGCAATGAAAATGCAACTTACACAGAAAGTAGGTTAAGAATCTTGCTTTCTTCCCTGACCAACTTTATACAGTGGTTATATATATATTCCACCATTCATATAACTGGAAATTATATCAGGACATTTTATTATTGTGGCAATACAAATATTATTCATAAACAATTATTGGATTGCATTTATTTCCTTTCTTCTACATTTCTTTATTTCTTTGGGAAAGCTAATTATTTCTGAAATTTTATTTGCTTCGTTTTCTGTACACCTATCTATCACCAATTCTTTTTCAGGTAACTTCCAGAAGGTTATGTTTTCTCTTGCTATGTTTGAAGAGTCTAGATAAATCTAAAAGTTAGAGACATTTTCTTTTTGTCATTGTCACTGTGGAAGTCCTTCATCTTCCTGCTCCCATGCAGACTGGAGAGTCTCTGGCTGCAATCAGCTGTTATCCTGGAAATCTCAATGAAGCATCATTTCTAGGAACTATGCTTATTTGCTGGCCTTGTGCTAAGCAAGATTTTGAAGACTGGATTGTTTCCTATAGACTTTTGTTTTTCAAAACCTACTTTTACTAAGGGTTCTCAAGTGCTTTGACCCTATTTCTAGCCCACCATACAAAGGTAAGGGAGAAATGATGGTAAATAGGACAAGGAGATGTGGACCTATTTAGAAGTAGTTCTTTGAGGGTGATTCCAATCTCCATTTGTCAGGATATCAACAATCCAGTTCGGTGGTGTCAGGATACCAAAAAGGAATCAGCAGTGGTGGCACAATCCAGCAGAAACATCCAGGCCTCTGCCATATCAGCACAAGTCAGCGAGAATGACCAGAACCAGCTGGGATACTGGGAGAAGTTCTCTTCAATACCTCTCTTAAATAAGTGAAGATAAAGAATATATCGAATAAATAAAAAGAAAAAAGAAGCAAAGATCAGCAAAGATGAGAGACCAAACAGGCATTGCAAAGCTAGCTATGCAAGCACCCTGTTACTGTTCATTGAATCCTATTTATACTCTCTCCAAACACTGCATGTCCTCCCACATGTCTTGCCTCAGCAAACACCATGTGAGTCTGCATCATATGACACTATCACAAACTCCCACTTCTGTTTCCTCCAAGATTTCACATGTGAAACTCTTAAGTATCAGTCTCTCCAAATGTGATATCATTGAGCAATAGGCCTGTAATTAAATTAAATTGAATTAAAATAAGGTGTGAGCTGAACATGTAATTCAGTAGCAGAATGCTAATTCCATTTGGGTGTGATCCTCTATCACTGCAAGAAAAATTATCATTAAGTCATGTTCTAATCCAAGTAAAGGTCCCTGATATAAGGTCTGTGGAGGCCCCCCAGAGCATCACCAGGCCTGCACAGAGGAGGACCATGTAAAGAAGAGGCCTATGTGGAATCATCTCCTATCCAAGTAAAAAAACCTCAAAGGAAACCTGGTGGACGTACCCAGGCCTCACAGAATGCAGAAGTGTGATAGAGTGACTGCCCCATTATTCTCTGGGTACTGTTCTGGGAGTTCTCCGCAGGGCAGTCTCCTAGCTTATCCAACTCCACTTATTGTTCCTGTTTCCCTTTTTTCTTTTTTTTTTCTTTCTATATTGTTTGTTTACATTCCAAATGACTTCCCCTTTCCCAGTCCCCCCCCCCATCATATGTCCCATAAGCCTTCTTCTCTCTATCCATTCTCCAATCACATCCCTCTTGTTTTCTCTGCCCTGGTACTCCCCTATAATGCTGGATCAAGCCTTTCCAGAATCAGGGCCCTCTCCTTACTTCTTCATGGGAGTCATTTGTTATGCTAATTGTGTCTTGGGTATTCAGAGTTTTGGGGCTAATTAATGTCCACTTATCAGAGATTGCATTCCATGTGTATTCTTTTGTGATTGGGTTACCTCACTTAGGATGATATTTTCCAGTTCCAACCATTTACCTAAAAAAATCATGAATTCATTGTTTTTAATTGCTGAGTAGTATTCCATTGTGTAAATATACCACATTTTCTGTATCCATTCCTCCACTGAGGGGCATCTGGGTTCTTTCCAGCTTCTGGCTATTATAAATAAGGCTGCTATGAACATAACGCAGCATGTGTCCTTATTGCATGCCAGGGAATCCTCTGGGTATATACCCAGGAGAGGTATAGCAGGATCCTCTGGAAGTGTCATGTCCAGTTTTCTGAGGAACCGCCAGACTGATTTCCATAGTGGTTGTACCATCTTACAATCCCACCAGCAGTGGAGGAGTGTTCCTCTTTCTCCACATCCTCGCCAAAACCTGCTATCCCCTGAGTTTTTAATCTTAGCCATTCTGACTGGTGTGAGATGAAATCTGATTTGTTTGTTGTTTTGTTTGCCTGATTGTGTTCTTAAAAGATAGAGAGAAGGAGGTAAAGTTGAGTGGGTGGAGATCAGTGCAGGATTTGGGAAAATTTGGAGATGTGGAACCATTATCAGAATATATTGAATGAAAAATTATTTTCAAGTAAAAAAAAAATGGAAGAAAAGAACTCTATGTGATTTTCTATCACCCTGTTTAACTCCTTTCCAACTGTAAGTGTAACATGGTACATATCTACTATTTACTAGTTACTACACTTGTAACTTATCACTGGCAAACATTACTGATTCTTAGTTCTTTTCATGCAATTCCCTATTGACATTTACTTCTCTAAACTTACATGTTATTGTCAGCATTATGAAACAAATCCTAGTGGTTTACTTTAAAAGAAAAGGGGGCTGGCAATGGGCTCAGTGGTAGGACAACCTGAGTTTGAGAGAGAGTGGAGAAGGGAGGTAAAGGAGAGGGAAGGAAAGAGAAAAGGAGAAAAGGAGGTCAGAGAAAAATAACATAGAATATTTTGAATTTACAATGGACAGTACATATTTTAAATGTGGAAATATAATTTAAAATGATCAAGGCCTTATCAACATACAATAGCCGGTCTTGGCCAGATGGTGAAGCCTCAAAATAGTCAACTATGGTTTTCCCTACAGTGTAGCAACTTGAAAATAATGATTCTGAGAACTCTTAAATTGAATATTTGCCTTTCATTGAACAAAAAATATGAAAAGAGAGAAATCACAGTAGAAGCGTTAAGAAGTGCAAAGGAGACAGTCATGCAAAGTTTTCATAAGCACTCACAATGTTGGGATTTGTATGTTAGTATCCTTCTTACAAAGCTATAGAGGTTTATTCAACCTAGAGTTCCAAGACCAACAGGAGCCAAGATCAATATTAACGAAGCTGTAAAATACCTTTGACACTAAGAGTTGCCAGGACTATAAGCTCAGGAACATATTTTTAACTCTGAAGAACTTATCAAACCTAAAGTGCCCTACCTTTCTATTCTGATACTAATGGAGGCCTTCCCTAAATAAATATTTCCTCCAAACCAAGAATCATGGCAATCTCTGAAGGGACATAGGCCTACTAAATGTGATGTTGAAATCCTTAATGACATTGAAAATGTTTTTCACAAATTAGCTCACACAGCAACATTTTATTGCTTCTTTATACATTACCCTACACGGTGAAAAGTCGGAGTTAAAGAAAAATTCCTTGAATGCTCCTATATGTTCAAAGTTATATCAACTTTGCTTCTTTATACATTACCCTACACAGTGAAAAGTCGGAGTTAAAGAAATATTCCTTGAATGCACCTATATGTTCAAAGTTATATCAAGATTAAAGCCTGTAAAAACTGGACAAAAAAAAACTTGTATCTTTTCCACTCTACTTAGTATTCCTATACTTGAAAATCAGGCTCAAATCCCAGTGAAGGGAAAGAGTGGGGATTGTTTGAGACCTAGAGGACCTAACACCCCTTTATTTTCTTTTCACTGACCTTCACAAGGTCATTCTACCCTGTCCCTATTCTTTACAGAAGTATGAGGCACATTCAAAACTGTCAGGTCATGGGGATCACCACAGTTCACTGTATTTCAGAAAATGGCTATATGCACTGAAACTATTATTCTCAGCAGGGAGGAGGGGCCTTAGAGTATAATACAACATACTCATAACAGAACCATTCAATAATCACATTCACAGATCACAAATACCAGTAATATTCACTATCACTTAAAATAGTTATTCACACAATCTTCATAATTACTTCAAGAAGTGGATAGTATTCCCATTTTTAAAACAAGAAAACCAGACATGAAGATTAGGTACCCTTGTATTGAGTTATACAGCGGTAGGTGTTGCATAAGGAATTTTAATTAAAATGTGTTTGATCTCAGGTTCCTATTTCTGGCATATGATTTTTCACATTAATTATTGCCAACGTAGTGTGTGTGTGTGTGTGTGTGTGTGTATAAAACTGAACACTGAAAAATATTATTGATTCATAGTTCTACTCAATGACTTTTACTCGCGTGCATGTGTGTGTGTGTGTGTGTGTGTGCGTGTGCATTCACAGCAGAAATTATCTCATCAAATAAAATGTGCTTTTAATAAACATTGATAAATAATTTTTGTAGGAGAAACACAAAGTGTTTCTTTTGCACCAAACCTTTTTTTTAATTTTTTTTAATTTAATATATTTTTTATTTACATACCAAATGATTTCCCCTTTCCTGGCTCCCCATTCCCCAAAAGTCCCATAAGCCCTCTTCTCTCCCCCTGTTCCCCCATCCACCCCTCCCCACTTCCCTGTTCTGGTATTGCACTATACTGCTACACTGAGCCTTTTCAGAACCAGGGGCCACTCCTCTGTTCTTCTTAGACATCATTTGATATGTGGATTATGTCTTGGGTATTCCAAGTTTCTAGGCGAATACCTGCTTATCAGTGAGTGCATGCCATGATTGATCTTTTGAGACTGGGTTACCTCACTTAGTATGATGTTCTCAAGCTCCATTCATTTGTCTAAGAATTTCATGAATTCATTGTTTCTAATGGCTGAATAGTGTATATATACCATTGTGTATATATACCACATTTTTTTTATATCCATTCCTCTGTTGAGGGACATCTGGGTTCTTTCCAGCTTCTGGCTATTATAAATAGGGCTGCTATGAACATAGTGGAGCATGTATCCTTATTACATGCTGGGGAATCCTCTGGGTATATGCGCAGGAGTGGTATAGCAGGGTCCTCCGGAAGTGACGTGTCCAGTTTTCTGAGGAACTGCCAGACTGATTTCCAGAGTGGGTATACCAATTTGCAGCAGTGGAGGAGTGTTCCTCTTTCTCCACATCCTCGCTAGCACCTGCTGTCTCCTGAGTTTTTGATCTTAGCCATTCTGACTGGTGTGAGGTGAAATCTCTTGGGGTTGTTTTGATTTACATTTCCCTAATAACTAATGATGTTGAACATTTTTTAAGATGCTTCTCAGCCATTCGAAGTTCTTCAGGTGAAAATTCTTTGTTTAGCTCTGTACCCCATTTTTTAATAGAGTTATTAAGGTGACAACATTGACCAGGTGACATTTTGAAGTAGAGCACTCTTCATAAGACCTGGTCCATAATTCTCTTTTTCATAATTTGTAATTAATGCCAAAATGAATCAATTTCATATATAGAGGTTTTCTACAGATATATATATATAAGTATGCAAATGTTACTGAGGGTTTTAACATAGATTCTCATTAATTGGGACTTTCTATTTTCCAAGGGCTTGGCACTTTGTTAGACCATCTTATAGTCTAAGTCACTGAGATCTGTCTATATGTACATATAATATTTGGTATTGGCTATCAACAAATATTAATTAAATGTTCTCATAAAAAACAGTAAAGCACAATCAGAAAATTAACTTATAGTTGGATAAATGAAGCAATGTCAGAGGAAGTGAAAAAAAAAGCAGGGTCCCCAAATCAACAATTTTTCATATTAATTGGTGCTCACTGGCTAGACAGGAATTTTCTCTTCTTTATGATTTCTAAAATTCTAAAAGTGAAATTACATTAGTGATAAAATTGTAACTTGTACCTTTTTTCATAGTAAATATCCTTAGGGCTTTGACTTTTGAAAAATATTAACTAAAATTTGGCTGTTATTATGATAGGGCAAAGTTTTAGTGACAGACAATCATGTGCTTAAATTGTTCCTCCATAGGAACCAATTGGAAATACATGGAGCAAGCAACTGGAACCAGCTGAGGAGACTAAAGCTAGGGACTGAGGGAACTCAGTAGGAGTTCTCCCAGAACAAACTGATCCTCCATTCTGATCCTCAGGCCCCTTATATCTCTTATTGCCTATGTTAGATGCTAAATCTCTTCCTTCCACGATCAGACATCAGTCCTTCCTGAAAAATAACTGTTTTGATGTGCCAAGAACTTCAAACTTCTTCAGGTTCATGGGAAAAACAAACAAAACCCAAGTTAAAATAGCTTCCAACAGTAAAGTTTGAACATCGTAGCAACTAAATAATCTAAACAGCCACAATGATGTTAGTAATAATGATAATGACAAGGAGAATATAATGATATGAATAGATGACACTTAATAAGGTAGCATCAAAGAATGATGAGAAATAACAAAATTGATATGCTAGTAATTCAAACATTCATTCTAGTGCATTATATGGGTGGGTATGTTCTCTTTTTTTAATGACCTCAGTCTTTTTTTTTTCTTTTCTATATTCTTTGTTTACATTCCAAATGATTTCCCCTTTCCGGGTTCCCTCCACCCCATATGTCCCATAAAGCTTCTCTCCACCCATTCTCCAATCACCTCCCTCCTTTTTCTCTGTCCTTATATTCCCCTACAATGCTGGCAAGCCTTTGCAGGATCAGGACCCTCTCCTTACTTCTTCATGGGAGTCATTTGTTATGCTAATTGTGTCTTGGGTATTCAGAGTTTCTGGGCTAAGTAATATCCACTTATCAGTGATTGCATTCCATGGGCATTCTTTTGTGATTGGGTTACCTCACTTAGGATGATATTTTCTAGTGTCAATCATTTGCCTAAAAAATGAATTCATGAATTCATTGTTTTTAATTGTTGAGTAGTATTCCATTGTGTATATATACCACATTTTCTGTATCCATTACTCCACTGAGGGGCATCTGGGTTCTTTCCAGCTTCTGGCTATTAGAAATAAGGCTGCTATGAACATAATGCAGCATGTGTCCTTATTGCATGCTGGGGAATCCTCTGGGTATATACCCATATTTATAAGTAAACAGTAAAATATGTTTCCAATATGTTCAACACAAGAGTAACTATAAAGAACAATGAGTATGCAAAATGGTGCAGAAAAATAAGTTACTGAGGACAGGAAAAACTGATCAACAACCAACAGCATAGAAGGGGTAGGAGAGGGGAAAAAGTTTAAAGAGTCAGTCAAGTCATTATGGGAAAAAAAGATATTGCATACTGATAGCTAATGGAAGTTGGTAATGAAGGATACAATTAGACAAAATAGCATTAGTATTTCTATTTTTCAGAGAAGTATGAAATGCACAGCTTGTACACAGTACTCAACACTCCAGTCTTCAAAACCTCGGGTTTATCTCTAGGCTAAATCATCTACACAACAAGGACTCTACTAAGAGTCTGAAAATTTATCTACTCAGATTTCTGCCTCCCTTGGAAGCCAAGCCTTTGAGCTTCCTCAATTAAAATCTTTTAAAGGAGACATAGCTACCATACGGTGGCCAAATGAGACTTCAAAATTATCTTATTTTTGAAGAAAGGGATTTAATATAGATGTGTATTTAAAAACTATATCAATGAAAACAAGCCAAATTCAGCAAGCTAAAGATTCAGTACCATGCCTATTACCTAAATATTTATCCCTTTGAGGGAAATAGCCAAGAACCTATCAACACTTATTAGTAGATTTTTTTTAAAGTAAGAATCCAGTTTTCTAAGCCATATGTTTCAAGAGACTTTAGTATGTGCATTGTTTTATGACCATCACCACATTTGTTGATATTTTCTTACTGCAATAAAGAGTCTGTCGATCACACTGTGTAGATCCTCAGAGTCTGAGAAAGTGGGTTGATGTGGTGGAGACAATAAGCATTCAGAAGGCATCAAAATAATGTCACGGCATCCATAAGAGGCTACCAAAATGAGAGTATTAATAACAACAGAGACAGAAATAGCACAGGAAAATTGGAAAATTCATAGGAGGAATTTTTCATTCTTCATAGGCAAGAGCATATGGGCACATAGATTAAATGAGTTTTACAATTGCTTTTGTGCATCTACTGCTTAAGAATTTGAGTTAATCATAGCAACATCTAATTACTTCAGGAATGCAAACATTTATAATCAATATATAGATCCTTAAGAATTTTTGTAGTTCCATAATTTTAAAGAAAGATTGGTATTAAAAATATTTTATGTACCACTCTCTCCAAATGACTCTCTTCTGCATAGGGTTTGTATAAATATGAACATTTGTTAGCATTAAGCAGAGCTATGGCAAGTGAGTCTGAAGTTCTCTGTAAGAGTTTTGCTCTTTCAGATCCCTGCACAGACCACTGCTTAGAAACAATTACTCTCTTGTGTATGTGTCATTTTTTCCACTTTAAATTTTACTTTAAAAGCTTTTGAGATGACGATATAATTAGAGCTTTTCTCTGACCAAACTCTCCATATACCTGTCCTTACCCTCATCCAAATTTGTAGCATATTTTTAGTAATTTAAAACCAGTTACTTATGGTCACACTCATGCAACTTTCATCAATGATCTTCCTTTTTAACAATTAATTTCTAATTTTTACTTTTGTATTTTCCCTTCTATTAAAATTAAACTTTCTCACATAATATAACCTGGTTGTCATTCTCCTTCTCCACTCCTGTTTATATTCACTCTCTTCCTGTCTGTCATGAGAAAATAGACATGATTCTAATAATATAAATAATTTTATAATAAAGATTGTTATTATAAACTAATAAAGTGATGATAGTGATATAGTGAGATAAAAACAAAAACTAACCCATAAGAGTTGGACAAGCCGATCGTAAGGTCAAGCAATTAATTACTCTTGAATCTTGGCTACTTAACAAGGTTTAGGAAGATGGCCCCACAGGAGCAACATTTGAATGATAAATATTGTTAATCCGTGTGGGTTAAGGGTGAGTTTTGTGTATATAACAGGAAGCAAACAGGAGAGCACCACAGGCTGATCTTGATACCAGCTCCTTTGAGCCCTTTCTAAAGATTCTGTGAAAAGAGGCAGCCCCATTTGATTCTGACTCAGGTTTCAATTCTCTTTAGCCTCTAGGCTCTTCACCACCTATTGGCCTTTTCCGTGTCCCAGGAAGCCCATCCCCTGTTCTGTCTGCATCAGAATAGCCCCTTTTGTATGCCATAGCATTTCTTGTCAGTTGCAGAGCCTACTTCCCAAAGCCTAGAATTTGTGTATGGATTTGTGACTGTTTTGCTGGCTGCTATTTACCTGTAGCTCTGTATCCTACAGGGCTTTAAGCAAGCTTGCACTCCTCTGACATGAGCTCTATATAGCTTGCTATTATCAAGGACTCTACATATATTCTTTGTGCAAATTTTAGCTCTGAAAATGCTTTCTCAGCTCCAACTCACTATGGAGGTAGAGATTGGCTTATAAAATCGTTTATAAATTTTGTGGCTGTAGCAGGGTGATAGTAGCTTCTGGCCATACATTGATTCGTATTTATGTAGTGTTTGGTGTGAGCCAGGTCATAGTCAAAGGGCTTTACAAACATTGATTTGCTTCATTTTCCTAGCAACCCAGTAAACTAGAAGCTGCCGATATCTCCATCTTGCAAATGAGAGAGCTTCTGTGCATAAGAAATTAAAGCACTGAAAGTCTACATCTGAGCTAAATTTTTGCAAGTGTTATGAAGATTTAATTGGTTTAAAAATATCTGGGAAGAAATGGCACAGTCAAAACTACCCCCAAAGAGTCATATTCACAAGGACATTATCTACTAAGAAACCGGAGCTACTCTAAGGAAGAAAATAGTTTGAGATGTGCCCCAAGTCACATAGCCAGTAATTACAGAGGTGACATTTGAAGCCACCAGTGTTGTTCCAAAGTCTGCAGACTTAATAGATACAGGAAATGACTCTCCTGAGAACTTTTGCTTCCAAATTACTGTCTCCTAAGTTTCATCATCCAGTTGCCCAAAGCACTTGACCATTCCATGCCCAGGTCTAAAAATGCTTTATCGGTCCATCATTTGAACTGACATAGAGTTTAAATTCAATAAAACACTTGATGAGAGAAATAGATTAACACTGCACTATTTGAAAAAATGTCATTTTAATTAAAATCTGTAGACAATACAAGGCTATTTCCTACATCAGCACTACCCAGCGAATAGCTTTATAGTTCATAAATCTCGGCACCAAAACCGGTCAGTTAAACATACCTGTTGCCTCTATGCTATGGAATATTTTCTGGAGATTGGAATTAGCATATGTCATCTATTTATTATTTACCCATATTGGTTTTTTTTTTTTAATACAGGATCTGTCTATGTAGCCTTATCTGTTCTTGAATATTTTATGTAGACCAGACTGGCCTCCTACTCACATATATTCTCCTGCCTCTGCTTATTGAGCACTGGGAAAGGTGTACACTGTAAGGTGTGCACAAAAAAATCAAAGATGTGTACTACCATGCCAAGCAGCATTTGTGTCTTGAATATTGACTTTTTTTTTAAAACTAGTGCATTATGATATGTGATGTAAAGTTTGTGAGATTCTATACATTTGAATGAGTGAACCTGATCCCAAGACAGTATTATGTATGATTATATAAAATAAGATTTAAAGGTTTTAAAGTGTTTATAAGACAAACATTGGATGTATAGGGAATTTCCCATTTGACATTAACTGATCCCACACTTAAAAATTTTATTTCTTCTAAGAAAAACTTGGAGTCTTAAATGGTTTATGGAAGTCAAATTAAAAAGAATGAGACCCAGAAGAAAGAAAAAATTTAAAAAGTGAATGGAATATGGTAACATTAGTATGTAAATGGTAAACACTTATTAAGATGACTGTAAAGTTTTCCACCACAATTTTTCTTCTAATTAGGTGCCATTATTATCTGCATGAACATTTATTTAGATGTTGCTTTTAGTAAAAACAAAAAGTCCTAGATGTATTCAGGCAAATAAAATTTTAAGATTCCATAAGACTACACAGTTTATTACAATCTAATAGATCATAGGTGCTAAGTAGTTGCTGTACCACAGCAAAATGAATAATCTCCAAATTGCTGAAGTTTTCAGCAAACTTTCTAGGCACAGTCGAAATGATGAAAGAAAGAGAGATGCAAAGAGGATGTGAAAACTAATTGAGTTTTTCCTGCCCAATCTCCTATGGATGAAGACAACCTTAAATTTGCAAAGAGTAGAATATGCAACAGCTCCCTTCTCAGGAATCAAAAGATTATTCTAGGAAGGTTTCTACACAGCTCAATGACCATGAAAAATTGACATGGACTCCAATTAATTATTCATCTAGAAAAGTCCCTGGGAGAAATCAACAAGAATCAAACTGCAAACACACAGAAGAAATGGTCTAAGGCCAAGAGTAATCTATGCCTCTCCTGTCAGAACTGTCTGCCTTCCTCCCAGGAGACGATATTACATCTGATAGATGTGAGGCTTAAAACCCACCACAGTATCATGGTCTTCTAAAATTTAAGTCACTGTTTTCTACTTTTCTTTCTTTTCTTTCTCTGGATACAAATCTATTCTGAAATGCTCATTCTGTATTTAATTGAAGTGGACATAATAGTATTTAAAATACATTTTTATAGGATATATACTGGCTGAATCTGAAAGCACCTGACAGCCTGGCCCCTTTCCTCTTACTTCTCCCCAGGTTCCATTGGCCTTAGGTCATAAAAAATGATCTGACTGGGTGAGCAGGAGAGATTCTACAGGTGAACCAGAGAAGCAGAGTCTCTCAAGGATGCCAGGATATACTGAAAGCCTTGTGAAGTAGAATCCAGCAGTGCAACAAAACTGGTTCTTTTATGAACTCAATTTACACAAAGAAGAAAGTCTCAGCAGGAGCCATCACAGCTCCCTTCTCTCTTTGCTGGGGAGAGAGGTTTCCTTCCACTGTTTTGAGCACTGTTATTTCAGGCAGTCGATATATACCCTATAGCTACTTCCCAAAGGGAAGATCACGCTACATCATTTCTAAAGTGTGGATTCTCTGAACTAGCCATGTAAAAGCACTACAGAAGTAAACAAGTTTTAAATTAGCTCTCTTCACAATTACAATTCAATAATAGTAGCTATTCATAAGGTCAAGACTTTTAGGTTTAATATATTACACAGTCATGATTAGCTATTCATCTGAAAACTAGAGGTATTGTGTCAAGTTATGCCTCTCTATTCCAGAAATTCCTTTCTTCACTAGTCATTTTTTTAAACACAAACTTCCTTGAAATACAATAACAAAGAACATATATTATGTGATGTATATGTATATATACATGTATATATGTATATACATATACAAATACACACACACACACACACACATATATATATATATATGTGTATATATATATATATATATATATATATATATATATATATATATATATATATATAACTGGCATGGAAGAAGGATGATTTAAAAGTTTACAATGGCACAGGAGAAGAAATTATGTAGTGTGATCAGCACTTTTGGGGGAAAAAAACCATAATTTGTAATAAACTGCATTTGAGGTCTGACTTACTCAGTATTAAATTTTCTTGTCTCTGTTAATAAAAACCTGCCTGATACTGATCAAGTCTCCCCACATATTTAGTTGTTTCTCTGCAGTAAGTGGGGGTGTCTGTCTGGCCTACAGATAATCATTAGTCACTCCAGCACCTGATGCTCCCATATGCTCCTGACAGTCCCTGAGATGGATGTGCTCTTCATTTAAGATTTATGGTTAAGCCCATGAATCATCACTATATATAATTCAAAGGCTGGCATTTGCCCTTGTGCTATTGAATTTAATTTTTCTATTCAATCAAAGCCTCTATCTCAGTTTTAGAATCTAGAGTTAATTTGTCTTAATAAAATTAATAATGGAGGATGTTTATGAGTCTCAGACTTAAGTACAATGTATAGGTTGAATTTGTTAATTAAGAGGGGGAAATGTTTACTATTTCATAGAGAAGAAAGCATGTTTGAGTTACATGGGCTTGGGTATTTAGAGAAAAGGTATGTTTTCTTGAGACCCAAAGTTGTGAATGTAGAAGTCAAATTAGAGAGAGAAGCTTATTGTTTTGGATGAGTGCGTGGCTTATAGGTCAACAAAGCTTTATTTCTGAAGCTCTGTCTACTCTAAAACGAAGGTCAAAATTAAACTCCCAATTGTTGGTGTCTAAACTGAAAAATAGAAGCAACTTGGTCTTTACAGAAGAAGAAAGGGGTGGAAGTTATGAAGTAACTTGTGTGGAAAGATGGATTCTTTTTGTAAAAAAACTATTTTTTTTAAATTGGATATTTTCTTTATTTACATTTCAAATGTTTTTCCCTTTCCAGGTCTCCCCTTCAGAAATCCCTTATCCCATTCCCACTCCCCCTGCCTCTATGAGAGTGCTCCCCCACCCACCCACTCCAGTCCTCCCACCCTGGCATTCCCCTACACTGGAGCAACAAACACCCTCAAGTCCAAGGACCTCTCCTCTCACTGATGTCCAACAAGGCCATCCTCTGCCACATATGCAGCCAGCACCATGAGTCCCTCCATGTGTATTCTTTGGTTGGAGGTCCAGTTCCAGGGAGCTCCAGGGGGGTCTGGAGTTGATACTGTTTCTTCCTCCATGGGTCTGCAACCCCTACACAGCTCCCTCAAACCATTCCTCAACTCCTCTATCAGGGACCTCTTGTTCAGTACAATGCTTGGTTGCAAAACTCTGCTTCTGTATTTGTCAAGCTCTGTCAGAGCCTCTCAGGAGACAGCCATACCAGGCTCCTGTCAGCAAATACTTCCCAGCATCCATAATAGCGTCTGGGCTTGGTGACTGTATATAGAATGGATCCCCAGGTGAGGCAGTGAGAGATGGATTCTTCACTAGCAAGCAGATACAACAGAGATAAGATTCCCCAGCAGAGTCACTTCACAGGCTTCCAGCTTTCCCCCAGGGCTCTCCAGTTCTTAGAAGATGAAGCATCTGTTGTATTCTGTCATAAAATATATTTCAGAATCTATCTTGACCTTCCCTAGATCCATTGTGTCCTATCTCATACATCAAAGTTTCTTATTGTCTCTCAGGAAGCATCTCTGACTTGATGAAATTAGATTTTCCCAGAACTTTGCTTCCATTTCTCTTTTCAAATGAAACCATCATAAAGAAAATATTCTCTGAGATATTTCAAGGGCAGATAAGATAATATCTCACTTTCTACTGTTCTGTCTTTTCTTCCAGGCATATTTCTTAACTTTCTTCACTGCTGCTTTTTGCATTTTCTTCAGGTGTCCATTTGAGTTCCTATTGCTTCATATGGAAAGCATGGTTATAGATATGTATTAGGAATTAGATTTTAAATAATAAACTAACACCATTAGCATATTTTTATGTTAATATTTTTTTTTTATTTTTAGATATATAATGTATGGATCCAGTCTGTTGTTTAGCCAGTTGATGTTGGAGTTGATTGAAGTTATATCTTGGGGTTTCTCATTGTCTCTTCCTTCCTCTAGCTGATTTCATTTCACTTGAAACACATTTTTATAACCACATAATTCAAAAGTTATGTCTCGAGTTCAAGATGTCATCAAGCTTCAATTGTCTACTTGGTATCTTTTAGATGATTACAATATTTCACATCCACACTATGTAATTTCATATCCATTACTATGTAATTATATTATATAGTATATAATCATATAATATATAGTATATAATATGGTATATGAGGTATAATGCATACTGTATACCATATTACATATTATAATATATACTATGCATTATGCCTCACATACCATATTATAAACTATACATTATACATTATACTACATATTATGTATTATATATTATGCTTACATATATACTTATTATATATCATATGACATACATTGCAGTATACAATATACATTCTGTTATTATATATTACACATTGCATATAATGTACCACATATATTTTACATATTACATATCACATATCACATATCGCATATCACATATCGCATATTGCATATTGCATATCACATATCACATATCACATCTCACACATCACATATTACGTATTATGTGTTACGTGTTTACGTGTTGCGTGTTACGTGTTATGTGCTGTGTGCTATATGTTATATGCTATATGTTATATGTTAATTATATAATATATCATATATTGTATATCATATATCGTTTATTGTTTATCATTTATTGTTTATTATATCACATATCATATATCATATATCATACGTCATACATCATGCGTCATACGTCATACGTTATACGTTATGAGTTATATTATATGTTATATATTATATGTTATATGTTATGTGTTATATATTTATTATATATTATATAGTATATTGTATATAGTATATAGTATATAGTATATTGTATATTGTATATTATATATTGTATATTATATATTATAAACTATTTATTATTTCTATATCCTATATCCTATATCATTTATCATTTATCATTTAATATTATATATTATTTATTATATATTATATATCATATATTCTATATTCTATATTATTTATTATTTGCTATTCATTATTTATTATTTTTCATTTCTATATCCTATATCCTATATCATACATCATACATCATGCATCATACATCATACATCATACAACATACATCATACATCATATATCATATATCATATATCATATATCATATATCATATATCATGTTATATATTACATTTACATACAGTATATTACATATTATCATATATTATCCATTATGCATTATACATTACACATATAATCTTGAAAAAATAAGGTTGAGACAGAATGGTTGAGCTGATGATGCCTACAAGAAAAGCTTGACTAATGTTCATAGTACTGAAAGGTACTATGCATGCTACCAGAGGTACAACCATCTCTAAGCCCTATGGTCTACAATGGCAATCTGCCTGTGGGATACACTGATGCAATATTGGCATCAGTGTTATAGGAGTAGCCAATCACTCTTTGATTGTATTTAAGCTCAGCCAAGAGATAGAACTCTTGCTTGACACTACTGGGGTGGCCTACAACCTGAAACTAGAAGGGATATGGACCTAGGAGATAACTAAATACTATTGTTCTGCTAAATAAACATAGCAATAAAATGACTCCTAGGGTATTTTTCTAACTCATAGACCAGAGCCTTACTCAGTCCTCACCACAGAAAGTAGCTTCACCCATATAGTAGCTGAGAACCAAGACAGCAACACACAACTAGACATTGTACCTAGAGTGAGAGATTTGGGAATACTCAGTCCTGTATGATCCCTTCCCCTCAGCCCTTAATGGAGCTGCACAAAAGAGGGAGAAGAAAGATTGTAAGACCCAGGAGGGATGGACAGGAAACAGACTCCTCCCAAAACAAGACTCATACACATGTGAACCACAGACCATGGCAACCTGCACAGTACCTGTTCGGGTTCAAGGCAGATGGGTTAATAGTGCTGAGAAGAGGAAGCCACAGGCTCCCACCTCTAACCAAGAAGCTGTCTTCAGTTGACATCTGCTTACAAAGGAAAAACTGGTTCCTCCAACGAAGTGTCACACTTCAGCGGGTATATTAATCACACTCGGGATGCCCTATGCCCAGTAGTAAAAGGCTGACTTTAAATGAACTCAGTGTTTTTATAGACTCTTCTCATGTTGTTTTCTTTAGGCATGTTTTACTTTACTTGTTTTTGACAAATACTATGGCTTCTGGTTTTGTATTTTTATGGATTTTGCAGTGCATGTGTATTTTTCTTTTGTTGTGGTGGTTGTTTAAGTTTTTGTTCACCTATTTTGTAAAGAGAAAGAGAAAGAGAAAGAGAAAGAGAAAGAGAAAGAGAAAGAGAAAGAGAAAGAGAGAGAAAGAGAGAAAGGCGGTGGAGTTGAGGCGGTGGAGAGTGGGAAGGATCGAGGAGACTGGGAGTAGGAAAACCAGGATCAGAATATACTGTCTGAAAAAAAATGTTTTTCATTTAGAAACATAAGGTGTAGAGCAATAGAGGAAGACTTCCCAATGCTGACCTCTGATTTCTACATTTGCAGGTACATATGAACTCAAACCCCCCTCCTGCATATATGCCAACACACGCATATACATACATACATGCATACATACATACATACACACATACATACATACAAATTAAAAGAAAAATTTAGTTACAACTCAGGCAGTTCTTTCTGCTATTTGATGCCCTTTAATGGGGGAAATCAGTCCAACAAAGCCCTCAAGAAACTTTGCAGCTAATGAGCTCTGTCTCATTTGGAGTCTCTCCAGCTTCATGTTCTTGTCTGTACCACAGACTTGTTAGTCATCTGCTTCAAATCTGACTGTGTAGCTTTTGAAAAGTATTTTTTCTTCTTTTCTAAGCATCATTCACCTTAGTTTTTTTTTGGGGGGGGGGATCCTCAAATAAGCCAACATATATTTCTCTTTCTAACACTAATTGTATTGGTTACAGTTTTTAAATGATAACCACATAATCTATCTCTTTGTATAAAGTCAGTTCCATGAAGGTAAGGATTCTCTATTCTTATTATGTCAGAAGTAATTGTAGTGACAGGCAAGAGGGAGGTAACATTTGTTAAAGAAATGAACAGAGTAACACATGGATAATATTATTAATTTATTATGCATATGTCATTAATTTATTGGATAAACAGAAGAGGACAAGTCCTCAAACTCTCATACTCACAATATCATAGTAATACAAATCTGGTTAAAAATACCCTATTCACCTTAATTTAACTTGGTCAATATTCCAATAGCAAAGAATGACTAAACAGACTCCCTTATACGTATATTAAATATACCTATGTTTACTAATGCATATGTGAATGATTTGAAATCAGAAACACAGAAAGTACTTTAGAAATGGGAATTATTTTGTTTGTTTGTTTTGTTTTAGTTGTGATGGAGAATATACAGCTTGTTTATTCTCTGTGGCAGGCACCTCTGCTTGCCCATGAGTGACTTTTCTGCTGAAGTTTCACTGTGTTCTCTTAGACTTTGATACTTGTCCTTTTGGGAATGACTGTGAAGAGAAATGAAGTGAGTGAGATTTTTTGCTTGAGAAAGCAAAAATCTACCTATAGGAATACAAATTCCGGATGGGGGACTGTGAGTAGAATGTAAAGTGAATGAGTAAAAAATGAATGAATAAATAAATAAAGAAGAAGAAATAAAATGTATTTTAATACCTACTAAAAATAAAAGAATACAAATTCCTTGATGTAAGACAGAAAGTAAAATAAAAGCAGGTAATAATCAAGAAAAGTAATTTTAACTAATAAAAGTTAAGGAATGAACAAAATAGTTCAGATAATAACAGTAAATATTATATATTAATATTACATGATAAATATATATAATATCACTTATATATTATATATATATGTAACATATATATAAATATATATAATGAAATAGTTTAAGGTCTGAAAGGAAATTAGGTAATGAAGCATCTCAGTTAAATTTGATGTTTTTATTGTCTGTAAAATGGTACTAATTCATAATGCCTTTGACAGAAACAAATTTCACTAAAATATACATCTTAGATTTAATTATATCAAAGTATGTATATGTCCTTTATTATCACTTAGCATGTATAATATTTTAAAATATTTTCACATATAAAGTTTATACATATGCAGAGACTAAGATTTATTTCACATGCATACATATTAATAGATATTTAGAATTCAAAAAAAGCCTTTTTTAACAATTTTCATCACTTTAACATTTTAATAAAAGGTCCCATTTTTGTTTTTATTTTTATCTTATGTGTGTACACCTGCTTCCTGTTCTCTGCCTTTTTCTTGAAAGTGATTTAGTGGGGCAATTAATTAGGATAAATATTTGTGACATCATCTCCAATTTGGGAGCATTTTATGTGGTCTTTCCTATTGTATCTTGTGATTTATAAGCTATTATGTTTCAGTTTCATTGTCCCTTTTTGCTTTTATGGTAATTGTTGTACTATTTATAGATGTGTTTTGCTATTAAGATATCAAGCACTCTTAGATTCTGTATAAATAAAATCTTAGTTTAACCCTTCTAAATCTTTTTCTTATAATTTTACTGATTGTTGTTGCGATTGCTACTTTTTGGCAAGGACTCTCCATCCCATATTGGCTTGGCTTTGTACTTAGCCTTGTAGTCAACTATGAATTCCAGTATGGGATACACTTGCCTCAGCCTCCCTAAAGACTGGACTGCCGGCCTGTGCCACCATGCCAGATAATGATCTAGTTCTTATGAAAGAAGTTACAGATAGTACACCTCTACCCACTCATACCCTGGCCAAAACAAAGACAGACAGACAGACAGACAGAACCTACGCTGCATCTTCTAAGCACACATGCACTCATCACCTCTCTGCCCTCAATAGTTTCGAGCAGCCAGAGTCGCCTGCTGCGATATAACCTGGAATTATGAGCTCGAATAAGCTCTTTCTCCCACAAAGTTGCTTCCTGCTAGTTTGTTGTCAGTGTCATTGTTGTTGTCTTGTATCACAACAGGAGAAATAAATGAGAACAGAGGACTTCTCTGCAGCCTTGACGTCCTCTTCATGGTCAAAGCTGAATAGAAAACAAAGAAAAACATGAAGTCTGAAAACTTAGGCACAGTCCATTCACAAATACTTTCATTCAACTGGAAGAGGCTTTTACAAATAAAAGATAGCTATGTCTCCAAAAGATGAAAGACAAGGTGAAATGCCCACATACTCTAATCCAAAAACCACGTGCTTTATTTATGATGTCTGCTTTCTATTGCTGTGTTGTTTTAAATATCAGTAAGTCTCCTGTAGATAGCTTTGTTATACCGTCCTACCGTGTGTTAGATAATCTTCTAGCATTAGCAATTCCCAAGGAAATTTTACTCCAAAGCACAGAAATCATATGATATTTGAGCATCATATTATACCAAGGAATGCCAAGAATATTTAGAAAGAGGTGTATTATTTCTGATTGGGCAGATCTTTTTCTTCAGTTTTATTAAATACATAGTTGTTGCTTGCCACAATACACATTGAAGTTATAAATGTTAATTAAAACATTTAAATGCACTCCTATACTCATATCTATATTTACCTTTACATTTTTGCTTCAGATTCTAAGTCAGAATATTTTTTCCTAACTACCCATAAGAATCAGCAAGTAAGCAAACATATTACAAAACAATAAGGTTATCAGTCAGGCTTCTGACATTGCCCAAGAAAGATTTTGTGATATATGAACTATACAGAAGAGTACAACTATAATATCTGGTTATGATCAATAAAACCAAGTAACTAATTCTAGATATAATTCTAAAAATTAGATTTTTCTTGTAAAGAGTAGGGATTATTATATAAAATACCTGAGCCATCTGGCTTGATAATGAAGTTACTTATTAAAATCAAAATTCTGATGGTTCAAGGGTGTATGGTACCTTCATTGGCACACTGGGAAGAGTCCCTGGTAAATGCTGGGTGACAATGAGGAGCAGAGTTTGCAAGACTTGTGCTAGGCATGTATGGCACATGATCTGACAAGCTTTTCTTACAACTTTTGTATGAAACTTCCAAGGAATCCAGGAGAACTACCTTCTGAAATTGTGTCCTACAGATGTACCGTATATCATCTGGTCCTGCTCAACTTTAGCAATCCCATTGTAACCTGCTGTAGAACACGTCTGGACCTTGAGGAGATACTCAAATCACACTATATCAGGATAAGAAAGAGATAATTTGTATGACTTTTTACTTATTTGAACAACAAAGCAGGTCACAGAATATTTTTCTCACTTGTAATCATCTCAAACTTGAGAGAGAGAGAGAGAGAGAGAGAGAGAGAGAGACAGAGAGACAGAGAGACAGAGAGACAGAGACAGAGAGAGAGGGAGGGAGGGAGGGAGGGAGGAAGGAAGGAAGGAAGGAAGGAAGGAAGGAAGGAAGGAAGGAAGGAAGGAAGGAAGGAAGGAGGGAGGGACAAAGGAAGAAACGAACAAACAGACAAAGAAAAATAAGCTGCTATTAGTGAGGACAGTTTCCTGCTCAACCAGTTCTATAAGCTCACCCAGGCAGTGGTTCACCTTGGCTTCATGCAGAGCAGAGGTATGAAGCCAAGGCCACTGCAGTGCATTTCAGAGGACAGCAGTTCATTCAGCTCACAATGCCAGATTATAGGTCGTCCTTGCAGAAAAGTCAAGGTGGCAGGAACTTGAAAAAGCTCATCATGCAACATCCCTGCACAAGAACAGCAAAACATGAATTAGTGCACATACACCACTGAGCTCACTGTTTTCAGAACAGTTCTGTACAGCCCAGAACCCAAATCTAGGAAATGGTGCCACCCACAGTCATGGTAAATTTCCCATGTCAATTAACCCAATTAAAACAAACAAACAAAAGACAAAACAAACAAACAAAAACTCAGGGAGACTTGTCCATTGCCTAACTATGTTTTAAACATTTCTCATTGAAATTCTCCCCTCCCAGTGATTCTATAACATGTTGTCAACTGGTATGATCACAACTGTGATCATATTTAAGAACAAAAGATAAGCATGTTCCTTGTAACATTGCATATCTCTTAGGTCTGCTTAGTGTAGGTAACTACATCACTATATTGCATCAGCATTTCTTAGTCTCATTTAGGGGCTAGAGACCATTCTGGAATTGGGATAAAAGCAGCAAACTCTCCCTTAGAAAATACTGTTACAGAAAGAAACTAAAAGTTTGCTAGAATTCGACACCCTGTGGCATAGGCATCCAAAGATGCTCGTACAACAGCAAAGGAATCTGGTGGCATATGGTAAAAACATACCTCTTCATGGCAGCAAATTAACCTTAGCAATATTTCTTTGTTCTTCCTTTTCCTATCCATCCATCCATCCATCCATCCATCCATTCATCCATCCATCCATCCATCCATCCATCCATCCATCCATCCATCTATCTATCTGTGTTTTATCCATGTCTTTTTAAAATTCCAATAATGGAAGTTTTTGATGTTGTGGCTTATATAAAATGATAATATTCATAAGATATACATTCCTAGCTATATTTTAAATAATCCTAGTATTAAACTCTGTACATTGACCTAGAAGAGACAGAAAATCAGAAATGTATTGAATGGCCAACACATTAGATGATGAGAATGCATTTTCTTGATATTCCACAATGAGTTAGAAGTAGGAGGCATAAAGCTCATATTTTTAAAGAGATACCTCCAAAGTACGGGGATCAGACCCTCCCTGAAGTCTTTGTAATCAAATCAGGATCTGCCCCCAAAAGCATTATATCATAACAGCCTATGTGTTGATTCATCTGAGTCTGAAAGCTGGTCTAGTCTCACTAATTATGTAACCATAGACAGCTTACTTATTCTCATCACCCCTCAATAAAATGGGAATAATAATAACTACAACCTGATGGTTAGCTAGTTATTCTCAGTACATAAAAAATTACACTCAATGGTGCACACACTGGTCTTTAGAGAGTCTCATCATTTTCTGTACTTCAATATCCCTTTTTAAATGTTTATTTCATAGAGTTATTGTGAAAATTAAATGTCAACCTATATATAAACAAATAGGAAATTCATTTAGGCTTTGATAAGTACTCAATAGATATAATGTTTTGTTTATGGTTACCTTACTGCCCTTTTTGTATTTGTATGTAGTATGTAATTAATTGGGAGTAGAAGAGATCTTATCAAGACAAGGGTATGGCAACTGTCTAGGGAAAGTGTATTCTTTGATGAGAGTCTCTATGGAAAAGGTGCTTCTCCTACATTCAAGGAAAATGAACCAATCACCTCAGACCTCTAAAAGATGGGGCAGGACCTCCATGTCCTCAATGAATGCAGGTTAGCAAAAGACATTGTGTATGCAGTGTCTACAGTCTGTATCCTGTATACTATTTAATGTCTCATCATTCTTCAGGTATCACTTCTGCTGTCTTTCTATCAGTAGTTTTCCTTCACTCTTAAGGCAGATAAAATTAGATGCAAAGCTTACACTGTACTTGTCCTTATAGAACTTGTCAGAGGTGATGCTTTTGTGCTGATTTAGGACTTATTTATGTAATGATTATTGACCTGACTAGGATTTAAGACTCACTAAGATAGGGATCATGGCTTTTGTCTCACCCCTGAGCCTAGCACACTGACCAGCTTGTGGATAAATATACAGTAAATATTGGGTAAGTAACAACATTGTGCAAAGTAGGAGAGAGAATCATCATCGCTTAGTTGAAATTAAATGGTGCTAAACAGGATTACAGGACCCAAAGGGAACATAATTGCTAGATTAATTTAACTGAGAAAGTGGCTGATTCTGGATAGATGACCATAGAAGGTTTATATTTGTTAAGGGAGAAATGAAAACAAGAAGGAAGACAGATTTTGGAAAACAAGTTTGAGAAAATAAAAAAGTAAGATAATATTAGTGTGTGGCTATGTATACTAGATTATAAAACATGAATGTTTAAGAGATGAACAAACTGTATGGGAAGAATAAATAGGCTTACTGTAAAGAATTTTAAGGTATGTGCCACTAAACAGATTCACTGATATTATGCTAATGAGGTGAATACTTTCCTCTAAGAGCAGGTCAGAATTGTATACTTTAAGCACAGGAGGACATATGGCATAGATGGGATAAAATTTAAGACAGAAAACTAAAACTACGACTACTTCCGGGATTTTGAACATACAGTGATTTAACTGAGGACTAGGTAATTTAAACATGGTTACAGCAGTTGGAGAAATGAGTTCTGAAAGGAAACCCTCTGGCTTCCCAAGAGTGTGTCTCAATATCTAGTTCCTCTCTCTCTCTCTCTCTCTCTCTCTCTCTCTCTCTCTCTCTCTCTCTCTCTCTCTCTCTCGCACACACACACACACACACACACACCCACGGGGAGGGGGAGGGTGACAAGCACCATATTATGTCGAAAGACAAGTGGCTTGATAAGACCACTACTATTCACTACTTCTTTAATTCTATGATGGTATGTTAGTTAATATGGGTTTAGGAGTGACTGAATTAAGTTGGGAAGAAAGAAAATTCCACGGATCACTAACCCTCAGTTTCTAGCATCACGTGTTCCTTTCAGAAAATTCGGCAGACCTCACAGAAAACTATCTCCTTCCAGGTTAGTTTGTAATCATATATTCCCTTTAAGGTAGATGATCAATGCGTTTTTCTTTTTAGCAGTCCTTCAGAAGTTGCACTTACACTGTGGCCGCATTTGACTTCTCGTTTCAAGTTGGTATTGGAAGGTCAGTGTACCTTTCTGAATTATTTCCCTTCTAAAGAAATAAGAACAGAGTTACAGATAAAACAAGCCCCAACTTCTGAAAGAATACCATCATAGCATTTTAGGTGCTCAAAATCACCTGCTAAATAGTGGATGTGACCGCCACAGTTTCACAATTTTAAAATGTCAGTGAGGAAATATTGCCCATGGGCATTACCTTTCTAAGAATATAATATACCACTGTTAATCACCAACTCCATTCACCCAGTTTACATAAAGCCATAGCCGGTCTTCTGCCTACACTCCAGCCTACATTCTGCTTTTTACAGTCCTTCCATTTGGACTGAAAACCAGGATCCTTGCCAGTAACAACCACCTCCAATGTTTTCAGTATTGCTACCATCACCCTGGCAACGCAGAAGTCAGGACATAAATAGATGCTCTGCCAAATGTATCTATTGCTTTGTTATGCTTGCAGGAGTTAGTGTTGTCAAGGGGAGTTTAGACAAAAGGTAAAAGTAAATGTTGACCTATTAATGGCAAGATATTATTTTTAAAAAATGCACTTGCGTTTTATTTATGTAAACAAGTATGCAAAAATGCAGACAAAATATAAACTCCATTGTCATTAAGATAAATCTTACCTTTTACTCAGCACCAAGGACCAGCAAACCATTGGTAAATGCCTTTTAAATGGGTGAAATTATTTAATATAAGTATGTTTTTAAAATCAAAAATGAAAGTTTAATATCATTTATATCATTGCTTTAGTAATACTAAAATATTTTTTAAACCAAGATTGGCTATGTAGTTCAACTGGGAGACAGTTTGCCTAACATGCACGATGCCCTAGACTTCACTAATGGCACTCCCTAAACTGCATAGAGTAGCATACACACTGTAGATCCAGAGCTGAGCAAGAAGAGGGAAAAGAATCAGAAATCAGGGCTATCTTTGGCTACGTCATGAGTTTGAGGCCACTCTTATCTATATGAGGCCCTGTGGTAAAAGAAATGGAAACCATAATCTAGGATTATTTTAAATCTCAGAGTTGTTAATGGATGCAGAGTTGATTCATTGTTTTATTTTGGTAAATTATAGAGATGTGAGATAGTGTGAATAACCAGAAACAACGGCACTGGACACTATTGACATTGTGTTGCTGAAGATAAAATACATACTTTTCATTGTTTTATGTCGCTTAGTCTCCCAACCCCTTAATCCAGAACACATCTGGCAGATACTTTGCTAAGAAAAACCTAGACCCCAAGAGATCGACAAAATATAGCAGGATTCTTCAGCTACTCAGGGTAGAATCACGCCTACCCTAAACTAATGATTACTAGGTCACACAATAACTCTCAATAATAAGGTGTCCCTTACATTTTCCAGTCCTTTCTGGAGTTAGAAAACAAACATCAAGATCATACTATAGTGGCAACTCAGTTTTACTTTCTCTAAATGTCTGTCATCAATGCTCCTTAATAGTGATCTTGACATTTTCGCCATGATTTGGAGAGTCTCTATTTTCAAAGAATAGTGACAGTGGGAAGAAAAGCAGCAGGGAGCTCGCATGTTAGAACCAGGGAATTCTTTTCTAAATCAAACTGATTTTTGGAAGTAGTCATGTGTGCAATGTATTTGCATCACTTCAGGAAGAATAACCTGATATAAACCAAGAATTTAAGTGAGAGGCTACCATGGAAACAGAGATGCATTTTTGACCTTCCATTCAAGCAAATAGCTTGGCACATAGAAAGAAATTGAGAACTCAGGTTTCCAATTTCACTCTAACATTTACCCTTCTCGCACTTGGGCAAATTATTGAGTTTGTCTTGTCAAGTAAAAAAATATATATATAATAATAACAATTAATAGTAACCTTTGGCTTTCAGGGATATTAAGGCTCAAATTTGTCATGTAAGACTATATCAGTGCTGAAATTGTAGCCATCATGACAAGTATAAGGACATTTGATGATGTTTGTGAAACAACAAAAACGCATTAAAAACATTTATCAGGATACATTTCCATTGTGAAATGTAGCAATGTGAATTATTCATAACTATAATGATATATTGATTATTATGGCTAACCCATGACACAATATAGAATATATATTACAATGTTTTAATTTTACAAAAGAAAAATTTGGCATAGAAATGACAAAGAATCATAATTAAGATAAAATAAAAAGATTCTTGAAATTAGACATAAATCCCTATCATCTAAGGAATGTATTTTTCAACACTCTTGGGTATGACTATGTAGCATGAAGTTTTAGCATGTCCTAGATGCCTTTATGTTATGATTAGTCTGCACTCTTAATGAAATAGAATGAAGAGGAATACTAGTGCTTTTTTTATTATTTATTTGTTTGTCCTGGCAAACTGTAGTTTCAATTTGTAGATAACAGATATCTGCAAAAGAGTTATGGTGTTTAGTAGAGATCAAGAGAATATTATCACAAAATCCATGCTTTATTAAAAGGATTGTGGAAGTTTTACAAATATTGTAAAAGATAATTATTTTCAGAAAAAATAAAAATGTTGATTTCACAACAAACAAATGACACAAACTACTTGAGAAGCCTGTAAAAGAACAAACTATATCATCCTCAGATACTATAATAAATACAATTTTTAAGACAAATGAAATAGCATACCCACCCCCATACACATACACACACACACACACACACACACACACACACACACACCTTCTGGAAGGAAGATATTTGTGATAAAGGTTCTATCATTTACTAGTCTTGATGAGGTTCTAGTGACTATTCTCCTCTGAGCTTGTAGATGGCTGTCTTCTTCCTGTGATGTGAGTGACAGATAGATAGATGGATGAATAGATAAATGGATGGATGGATTAACAGATAGAGAGACAGACAGACATTTAGATAGATAATTAGATAGATTATAGATAGAAAGAGACAGATAAATTCATGAAAGTAATTATCATTATGGTTATCTTATAACAGAATACAATCATAGGATAATAGACTGTCATTTTTTAGTTTTATTTATTATTATTAATTATTTTATTTGCATTCCAAATGTTATCCCCCTTCCTGGTCACCCTCCCCAAGTTCTTCACTCCATTCCCCCATCTCCTTTGCTTCTGAGAGAGTGCTTCCCCACTCCCCACCCACTCCCACCTCACTCACTCACTAGCATTACACTTCCCTAGGGCATCAAGCTTCTACAGAATTAAGTGCATCCTTTCCCACTGAACCCAAACAAGGAAGCCCTTTGCTACATATGTAGTGGGGGCCATTGACCAGCTCATGTATGCTCTGTGGTTGGTGGCTTAGCTTCTGGGAACTATGGGCTGTCCAGGTATTTGATACAATGGTTCTTCCTATGAGAATCTCCTTCAGCTCCTTCAGTCCTTCCCCTAACTCTTCCATAGGGGTCGCCAACCTTAGTCCAATGGTTGGCTGTAAATATCAGCACCTGCTTCAGCCAGCTGCTGATACAGTCACTCAGAGACAGCCATGTTAGGTTTCTGTCTACAAGCACAACCACACTAATAATATAAAATATCTTGGTG
Organism: Apodemus sylvaticus; assembly: GCF_947179515.1. NCBI lineage: Eukaryota > Metazoa > Chordata > Mammalia > Rodentia > Muridae > Apodemus > Apodemus sylvaticus. The sequence goes on along the minus strand of NC_067473.1, from coordinate 14,055,709 downwards.
TAACTCTAATCAAGCATGTGAAAGAACTTCACATCCCTGAGAAAAGAAATTAAAGACCTCAGAAGATGGACCGATCACCCATGCGTATAGGTCAGCAGGATTAACATAGTAAAAATGGTCGTATTACCAAAAGCAATCTACAGAGTCAATGCAATCCCCATCAAAATTCCAGCTCAGTTTTTCACAGACATGGAAAGAGCAATTCTCAACTTCATGTGGAATAACAAAACCCCAGGATAGTGAAAACAATTCTCAACAATAAAAGAACTTCTGTGGGAATCACCATCCCTGTAATTCTTTATAAGGCCTTAATCACAACCACATCATGAGGGGTCCACCTTCAAGACCTCATCTGAATTTAAGCATTTCTCAAAAGTCTCAAAGTCTTATCTCACTCCTCATCTCCTTGGGAGTTCAGGTATTTGCATCTGGGCTTTGGAGGAGCACAAGCACTCCATCCATAGAGGAGAGAGAACTCAGTGGGTGGCTCTCAAATAGGATGAAGTTGATGCTACTTTGTTTTACTAAAACTAAACGGAATTCACCATTAGGGCAACTACCTAACCTGGTGTGTTTACTTCTCTAAATGTCCTTGAAAATATTCAATGGCACAAAAAAATGAATTCAATCTCTTGGTGGAAATTATAAAATGTAAAGGCTACATACGCGAAAAGAGATAACAGGATCTAAACTACCTCTCCTGTCAGCAGCCACCCATGATGAAAAGAAGCCAGGCGTCACGAGGCAAGGGATCTAAAGAGTACTCTGGAGACTGGCAAGCATTGGGGGGAAATTAGAACGAAGAGCATAAAGGCACGAAAGCATGGGCAGGCAAGGGAAGGCGTGGCCAGTAGAAGTTTAAACACCACCAGCAGCCAGAGCTCCGACAGCTGCAAAGGGAACTAGAGATGGAGAACATGTTTGCCTCCGGAGATGGAGGGGACTCCAACAACAGCTTCCAGGACGAGGATTGAGCAAAGACTTGATGGGTGGACGGAATTTCTAGAGAGTAGAGTTCTCTTGTTCAAAATGAGTGTTTCTGACTTCTTTTTCTCTGAGGCAACGTTCAGCTTAACGCGTACGTGCGAGCATGCTTGAAAGCATACACGTATGCGTTCGTGTGTGGTGTGTGTGTGTGTGTGTGTGTGTGTGTGTGTGTGTGTGTGTGTGCGTGCCCGAGAGTGTACATTCACATGTATATTCATTGAGTTGGCTCTTGGACTCCTACACTCCATCAGTTAAAACAGGGAAAAGGACGAGAAAGGAGGAGTGCATGCCTTCATCTCCAACGTTTTCCTGGACAGATTCCCTTCCTGAGACAATGTAATAGTTGTCTACTATGGAGAGGTTCCAAAATTTCCTTTTAGTGTCCCTGACTTCCAGTCAGCCACCAAAATTTGAATTCCTTGCTTTTTAGACACAGAGCTAAGGTCCACCAGGTGGCGCCAAAACTACAGTCGGCGCCTTAAAATGCATCCAGAGATCAACATTGGAATCCTCTTCAACAGGTCAGTTCCTGTACCTATTAATAAGCAACAGCTTTTGTCTTGTGTAGTTGAATTTTTAGAGCACATTTCTCAGAGTCCTGCATGGCTTTTCCGTGGTTATAGTCGTTCTCTTTGCTAATTTGGATTTTCTTCTTATGAAATAGGCATCTTTAGGCTGTGGGTGCAAGCCCAACCAAGGTCTCAAAAAGGAGAGGATGAGGCATGAGGCTATCAAGGGCAGCCTAGGCTACCGATGGCTAAATGAGCTTTATTCTTCATACCTTTCTATTCTCCGGTTTTTTTTTTTAATTTTAAGAAAACCAAGTGAAAGTTTTATAAATCCCAGGGCCAAACATGGTCAACATTATATTTAATATAATGGTGTCAAACACTAACTGCATTCAACCTAAGGATGAATAGCTAAGCGGTGCCCAAGCTCCCAAAGGTCATTATGAATAACATTCTCTGAAGGATGCTAGACAATAAATAATATTATGAGCTGTGGCCATCCAACCTGCTCCTTGGAGTTATTAAGAATCTGCCTCTTGGAATTTTGTCTAAGATCAACGGGTACACAGAAAAATCATACTTTCTTTCTTGTCTTTTTTCAAAGGCAGGATGTTTGTCATGATTGATTAATATTGGTGGGCAATGTTGACATCAGTATGTCCCCAACGGTATTCATACCCCTTCGGATGTGGAGGAACCTAGACATATATTAAACCCCTATATGTTCAGTATGCTATTGCAACACTAGTTCTCAAGACTTCCAACAGTGATACAACATTGCTGTCTGTATATTTAAATATATACATTCACTCATAAAATAGTTTCTTATATGCTAAGCTGAAAGTTGCTTCAGAGAAAAATAAATCAGAAACATTCATTTTGAACATGATAAAGCTGCTGTGTAAGAAAAACTCATTGAAAAGTCCAGCTCAGGCCTGCTGCTGTTTGCCTCTTTAAACAGCAACTTAACAGCTCATTTTGACAAGCCTCTGAGAGTATTGGCTATCGGGTGTCACGCTGGAACAGTTCCTCTGATGGGCCCTTCCACTGCCTGATTCTGGGTTTAGATTTACCTACTTTCTATTTTCTGGAGTTTGTGTTATCAAAGGAATGAGGGGTGGGTTTTTGTTGTTGTATTTGTTGTTGTTTGGTTTTGTTTTGTTTTGTTCAGAAAAGTGTAAATGTTCAATGTCAAAGTGAAGCGAACCCCACCGAGAATTCAAAATCACAGATCTATCATGTGATCTGCAGCTAATTGATGGTTCTTTTATTCTATTTCCTTTTGTACTTGTGTCTTTATCTTTAAAGGGAGCAGAAATAATACCTTTTCTGTGTGGGTATATTTGTGAACCTTTATGGAGTCTGATACTTAGGACACCTTCAACATAGTTATTGTCACTATCATTGCCATCCCACTGTCCCAACATTATTCAAGGTAAGTTTGCACTAATTTGCCATATTAATATAAATTGAATATGAAATCTTAAAACACAATTTCATAACTCAAGTATTGTCTCTTTAAATGCTCATTACTATGTACAAAATGAGAGAGTAAAAGAGAGAGAGAAAGAGAGAGAGAGAGAAATGGTTGACAAAAGACTAGGGCTATGGGGCTATTAGAAATAACACTACTTATCATACAGAACTAGAAAAAGAAGCAATAAGTTTGCAAGTCATGTGGCTACTTAACTCCATTTGATAAAACCATATTTTATATGATATTTTCTTTATTTACATTTCAAATGATAACACTTTCCAGGTCTCCGCTATGAAAACTCTCTATCCCATTCCTCCTCCCCTGCCTCTATGAGGGTGCTCCCTCTACCCACCCACCCACTCCTGCCTTCCCACCCTGCCATTCTACTACACTGTGGCATTGAACAGCCCCAGGCCAAGGGCCACTCCTCCCACTGATGTCTAACAAGGCCATCCTTTGCCACACATGCAGCCAGAGCAATGGAATCCTCCATGTGTACACTTTGGTTGGTGCTCCAGTCCCCAGGAGCTCCAGGGATCTGGCCTGTTGACATTGTTGCTCCTCCCACCACAGGGCTACAAACCCCCTCAGCTCCTTCAATCCCTTCTCCAACTCTTCCATCAGGAACACAAACTCAGTCCAATGGCTGGATCTGAGCATCGCCCTCTGTGTTTGTCAGGCTCTGGCACAGCCTCTCAGGAGACAGCCATGTCAGGCTCTAGTCAGCAAGCACTTCCCAGCATCTACAATAGCATCTAAGTTCCGTGACTGTATATGGGAAGGATCCCCAGATGGGGCAGTCTAAGGGCTGCCTTTCTTTCAGTCTCTGCTCCACATTTTGTGTCCATATTTCCTCCTGTGAGCATTTTGTTCCCACTTCTATGAAGCACTGAAGTATATGAAGTATACACACTTCGGTCTTTCTTCTTCTTCTTCTTCTTCTTCTTCTTCTTCTTCTTCTTCTTCTTCTTCTTCTTCTTCTTCTTCTTCTTCTTCTTCTTTTTTCTGAGGCAGGGTTTCTCTGTGCAGCCCTGGCTGTCCTGGAACTCACTCTGTAGACAAAGCTGGCCTCGAACTCAGAAATCCACCTGCCTCTGCCTCCCAAGTGCTGGGATTAAGGGCGTGCGCCACCACCACCCGGTCTTCCTTCTTCTTAAGCTTCATATGGTCCGCGAATTGTATCTTCAGCATTCCAAATTTGGGGGCTAATATTCACTTATCAGTGATTGCATACCATGTGTATTTTGTGATTGGGCTACCTCACTGAGGATGATATGTTCAAGTTCCATCCATTTGCCTGTGAATTTCATGAAGTCATTGTTTTTAATAGCTGAGTAGTATTCCACTGTGTAAATGTACCACATTTTCTGTATCCATTCCTCTGTTGAGGGACATCTGGGTTGTTTCCAGCGTCTGGCTATTATAAATATGGCTGCTATGAACATAGTGGAGCATGTGTCATTATTGCATGTTGGATCATCTTCTGGGTATATGGCCTGGAGTGGAATTGCCGGGTCCTCAGATACTATGTCTAATTTTCAGAGGAACTGCCAGGCTAATTTCCAGAGCGGTTGTGCTTTGAGTCAGGCTTAGGGCTGAAGCAGAGTGCCACTGACTAGGAGGACCAAGTCACACCAGTATTTATTTATAAGCAACAACAAACAAATAAAAGCAAAAAGGGATCACATTCATGCAACACACACTCTCACCTCTGGTCTGGCAAATGTTATAGCCTGGCTCCGACTTCCTGCTGTGCTTCAGATCCCCTCCGGAGTATTGGTCCAGAGTCAGGGGACCTAGAATCCATGGGTTGGCTCCAGGGCAGTCTCAACACAAGCGTCTCCACTGGGCTCTCAGGGATGAGCCAACTGCGGCTGCCAGAGCAGGATTTTTAAGTCTCTCTCAGCTCAGGCATTCAGCACAACTGTATCTGCACTCGGCCTTATCATCGCTAGACACGCACTCCAGACTTGGTATTGATGGTAACATTTTAGCCAATCAAAATTAAGGCATTCACTGTTGCATCTCCTGTGCACCATTGTTTTCTCTACACATTATGATTCTGAGTATTCACATTTTTGCAATTACTCTATTGTAAAAATAAAATAACTCTCTAATGTGGCCTTTTTAAAGGTTGCAAAGGCTGTTTATTTCATTTTGTTTGTTTATGGTATTGCTTGTTTTGAAAAGTCACTATGGAGCCCAGGCTTCCCATAAATTTACAACAATCCCCTTGTCTTAGCTTCCTGGATGCTAGGAGCCCACCAGTGAACCTAGGTACAGTCATGTGACTAAGATAATTCAGTAACATCTATCAGTGGCCACAGACTTTTGCATAGCCTCTGGTCTCCAATTATTCTTTTGCTTATTATCAGAATCTACCGTATGAAAATTTAACTTCTTAAATATGAAAAAATGTTATCATGACTCTAAGTACCTATTAAATGTGTGACTATATCTGTATGTAAGTAGAGAGCTTTAGCCTCTCTGGTATTGGTCCTGCCTGATGACATAGATTTCCTTGGCCTGGAGTAGAATTTCCCAAACTCCACAAATTTGGGAGTTTGGGAAAAGCTGCCACACAGAATCTATTTCCATATCTCAGGCTATACCGTGGCCTCTATGTGACTTCTTCAGGCAATATAGCTTATAAATACTGTAGCAAGTACAAAGATTTATGTTCAGTTAAAGGCACAGGCCTGCATCATAAGGTTAGAAGCACTGAGTATTGGTTTCTTTCTCACCTCAGGAAATTTAAATTCCAGTGAAGATCCCATGATGCGAAGAGCACATTAAAATGTGCTGCAGTTTAGCTCTAAAATAGCGTGTCATAGGGCCACTTATGAGGGCACAGTCAACGGAGAGCCTGCAGATGGGGTGTGTGGAGAAACACTGTCTCTGGTACACGGCTTGGCCTTGCACTCATGAAGTCGCTGCAGGTATGGGTACCAGTTCAAGACCAAGGCAACCACAGACAGCATTCCTGAAGAAAGTACAACATGGGCTGAGGAGTCTTAGTAAGAGATTGAAGAAGAGACATGGAAGTGGGCAAAGCAAGTGTTGGGGGATGTCTAGGTGATGGGCAAGCTTGGTAGAATCAGGACTCATAGGATTCAAGTGTGAAGCTGTAAAGGATTAAATAAACATTAAGCAACAAACAACAACAGACCACATCCACACTAGTTCCAGTGTAGGAAGGTGGTAGACACGATGGCAAGGAATTAGGGGAAAGCAGAGGACTCCAATGTTATGACTTGGGGGTGTCTAATGTGATTCTGGGGAGCAGTATATGGCAAGGGATGGCAAAATTAGAAGTCTAAGTTCAGAAGAAGAAAGAAAGGCAAATTTCATGGAAGAAATCTGACCCAGTTACCTGAGGGGTCTCTGAGAGGCCTCTGATTTTCCAAACCCCCTTCATTATCCGAATGGAGGGTGATGTGCCACAGTCCTATGGTCCACCCTCTGGTTTATTGTGAATGGGGAGGATGGGGGAGCGGTCGCTAAACAAGAGAAGCAGACATGGATATGTCTGTGATATTTGAGGGGAAAGTAAAATATTCTATCCTGTTGTTCTGACGAGGTTCCCGGAATGAACACGTCCGTGTCTTAGAGGTACAGAGCAGTTCTGGTAACGTCTGGCAAGTGTTTGAGCTGAAACTGGCACCGTCTTAAATGTGAAAGAAACGAGCCCATAACCACAATATTTAATCCAGATATTATCAAACAATCATGTGCTCCTTTGACTTGAGGGATTGTTTTGGCATCCGCAGTCTCTCCCATCTATAACCCCGCAAAGAATTGATTTTGAATCAGAGGCACTTTAGGCGAATTGTGAAGCTATGAGCTACACTTAATGCTGAGAGATGCCAAAATGTGATGCACTGAGAAATCAGTAGTATTTCAGAACTCTGACACGGGGCACGGACAGTCTTGGCAGCAAGTAGATGAGACTGTTGGCCCAGAGCGCCTAGCTGCACACTTGTGCTCAGTACACTCCCCTGACTTTCTGTCTTCTCTCCTTCCCCAACAAATACCTCTCCACAGGCAAGTACTTTTCAGGTCAGAATATTTTTCTATTTTAAAAGTCAGAATAACGGTTGTATTTCCTCCTAAAATGATTTTAGAGAGTTGGATGTAGTAGCCTATAACTTAAGCACTCTGGAGGCAGAAGCAGAAGGATCTCAAGTCTGACTTCAAGGTAGGCCTAAGCTGTATAGTGAGACTCTATCCAAATTAATGAATGAATTAATTAAATAATTAATAAAACAAAAATAAAAATTAGCAACAAAACTGAATCTGAAAGAGGCATAATGATTATTATTCTCTCATGAAAATGATGCCCATTGTTTGCCTTTCTCTTTTCTTTTTTTAACCTTTAAAATTATCTGTTTTTAAGACTTATTTATTATGTATGCATTGTTCTGTCTGCATGTACACCTGCAGGCCAAATGAGGATCTAATTATAGATGGTTATGAGCCACCGTGTGATTCTTGGGAATTGAACTCAGGACCTCTGGAAGAGCAGCCTTTGCTCTTAACCTCTTAACCATCTCTCCAGTCCAAATTATTTATTTTTTTAAAAAATGTTTTAATGATTCTTTGTGAGTTTCACATCTTGTACCCCAGTCCCACTCATCCCCCAGTTCCCTCATATCTGCCTTCTACCCTCTACCCTTTGTAACCTTAACCCCAAAATAAAAAGCACACAAACAAGCAAGCAAACAAAAACTAAGAAAACAAAAAAAAAACAAAAAACAAAAAACAAAACAAAAAGCATAGAAATCCTCTCATCATAGAAGCTGCAATATACTGCTCTGTCCACACAACTTCACTTGCAGATGTTCATTGAGATAAGTCAATGTTCTGACTTGAGGTCTCTGGCTTCTGTGACACCATCAACCTCAAATCCTCACCGAGACTTCTCCAGGTTGTCCTCTTGTTTCCTGTGTCATGTAGATCCTGCAGCTTTGGCTGTCACCACTGTTAACTTTTCCAATTTTGTCCCTTTCCCCCCCCAATAGCAAGCATTCTCCTCTTTCGATAAAAACGACTTACTACTGTTATTTGTAGTCTATGTAGCATTCATTCTAGCTCTGTTTCCCAGGATGACTTTGATCTAATTAATCTGAGAATCAAATTTTGTTGTATTCTATGGTGAGTTGTTATCAAGTGAGCATGTAGGTTGTGCCAGCGTATGTGTGAATGTGCACATTTGTACAGGTAAGTTGCCATGTGTACAGAGGTTGGAGAAAACATCCATTAGTTTATTCTCTCATTCCATTGGGGGTCCTGGAGATCAGACTCAGCTCATGAATTTTCAAACACTAATTTTTTAAATTCCAAGTCAGTTAGGTGTCCCAAACTTAGGGCTTTGCATAGCCCACATCTGAATTAAGTTATTTCTTTCCTTTAATTTCCCAGTAGATACAAGTCAGATGCCCTACATATGATGGTGAACAGAGTCATGTCTGAAGATAAAGTCCAGGACAGAAAACAAGAGAGAAACTGGCACTCTTCCAAATGGTACAAAGACAAGGCAAACAAATGGTATTTTAAATTAGGTGCATCTAAAATTTTGTGTCAGGTCTGAGTCATTTTCAACTAAATAAATCACCAAATACTCCAAGTTTGCCTAAATAATTAGTTGAACTTCATCAAGTCCACACTAAACCTTGGAAGATGCTCTACCTGCAGGGAGAATCCTCACTTCAGGGTGCTACAAGGCTTCTTTTGTTACCCTAAAATACCTTCCTCATGATCACACAGCCTGACTTAATCTTTGTAGTTGCTAAATAGGCACTTGCTTTACAAATAGAATAATTAGCAAGCCTGTGAGAGAGGGACTGCTTGCATCCTCATTTTAGAGACCACTTTACTGCATTCTCAGCTAATGAAAGCACCCAGTCCCTACTTACTCCTGTTGTTCCTGAGTCCTCCCTCACCAGGGCACCCAGAGTCTAGCTAAGTCTGAACCGCCTCAGAGAATATGAATTTTGTCTGAATTGCTTGTCAGTGTTTGAGAGCTTTATTGGGTATGCTGACATGTATAGTGCATTGGAAACAGCGCTGATTCATGTAAAAGACCAACACTTATCTTCACATCCCAAATTCCACTCTCTTTAAGGCCTCTTTGGCTTCTGTATTATGTTCATTAGAAAGAAATAGATACTTCTACAGATTTATTGCAAAAATCCATTTTGATATACTTTTATGTTTTAGACCATATTTGCTAAAACGAGAGTTGGCACCATGGCTCATGAAACCATGAATAATATAAGAAATGGATTGTAATATAAGCAAGGGTATTTAAATTTAAATAGCTGCAAATGACTCAACTGTAGCTCCTTATTCGTGCTCAACTAAGAGAAAATAAGAAAAGAATGCTCTATAATGTCTATTTGCTGCAGATAAACTTAGTAAGGTGAAATTGTTTGTTTACATATTGTCTGTCTCCAAGAAGTGTATATGACTACAAACTTGTCTCAATTATCTGCTCCTCAATTTGCTCCCTGCTCCCTTTTATGGTCCATCCCAGAACTCATGTCTAGTTGATGGTGCTCCCAGACCCATCTTGCTTTTAAAGGCTTGAGTGGGCAAAAACCAGGACAACATTGTAATAATATCCTAAATATTATGGGGTAAACACTGCTTTTAAAATTTGAAACATTTTAAAATGCATTTCCCCTCATGTGCTGGTGTCCTTTGTATCCCGGAGGAACCAGATCATTCATCTCCATGCTTCCTACCTCTATCTATTCTCATTTACAAAATGTTGGGGCTGGAGAGATGGCTCAGCGGTTAAGAGCACTGACTGCTCTTCTGGAAGTCCTGAGTTCAAATCCCAGCAACCACATGGTGGTTCACAACCATCTGTAATGAGATTGGATGCCCTCTTTCTTCAGCTACAGTGTAGTTACATATGCTAAATAAATAAAACTTAAAAACAAAGAATATAAACACTTAAAAAAACAAACAAACAAAAAACAAAACATCTTTCTCTGCTACCATTCTTGGGGAGTATAAATTCAGAGACATGTGTGCTCCAGCTATAGCAAATAAATATTTAAGCTATTATTTTATATTTTCCTTGGGGACAATTGAAGACCTTTTCCCTAAAGTCTCAAAATAAATTTAAGTACTTTAAAAGTTAATCTATGATCACTGACTTTGTTCACAGTTCTGATAAATATAATGATGGCCTCTAACTGGTTCTCCCCCCTTTGTGGCATTTTTTTTTAAAGTTGTCCTCATGTCTATCTCATGCTATTTTAGAAAACAAGAACTTTTCTCGGAAGAAAATTTTTAAAATGAGTGTAAATACATTCAGCATAGCCTAAAAGGCACTTGACTCTCTCCATACATTCTCTAGGCTTTCTACAAATTAGTTTTCTCTTTAATATATACATTTCAACACTTAGAATATTGAAGTATTAAAATGGTGAATATAGGAGATAAAATAAAACTGCTTCATGGTTCCACTGTTTTAAGTTAGATGATGAAAGATTAATAAAACTTTTCCTTTATTATCAGAGAGTAAAGTAACATCCCTCCATTTCATTACCAATATGTGAATCCAGAATTAATACTTGGGTTTTTTGTCCCACCAGAACAATGAGAACGAGTCTTTACCCTGAGTCTGAAACAATCCAATGACTGTAGGCATTTTTGACGCTTGAAAAACAACAGAAGTGTATTAATATGTGCCTTTGATGAAATGGAAAACAGAATCTTGCTTCCAGAAGGATAATTCAACTTAACAAGGGCCAGAAATGGACCATACAGTGCCGGACCCTGAATGAGTTCCTTGAGGGATTGTTTCCTGTCACTGTGTGATGTGGAACTGAGGCACCAATCAGTGGTTTTCGGGAGTTCCTGGTTTGCACCACAGGATCAGATGCCATCTGTGGACCAGCGTCACTACTACATAGTGACAACTTGGTCACTCTTTCTCCAAGGCTGTAACAATGCCCACTTTCCTTTGTCTTTTTCTTCAGAAATTTCTACCATTTCCACCTAATATTCTGCAAACCGTCCATTTCCTTCTGGAACCCCATTCTCTTTCCTCGACATTCTCTCATGAAGTAGAATCACATATGTGGTTATAAATGCCAAGATTATTGATAATTTGGAAAATATACCAATAAAGTGAGAAATATATCTGCCTAGAATTACCTTGTATGTACAGCCAATCTCAGATTATTGAAAAAGAGATGAAATCTGTCATACTTTCCTCACAGAGGCTGACCTCTTCAGCAGGCTTCTATGCAGCTAATCATTAGTACTGAGGTTTTCCTGCACACAAAGCTCTGAGAGGCTAGCCTACAGTGACAGATGACTCATTCTTATTACAGTCTGCTCTTCTGTAAGTCCAAAGGTTCTTCTCTCAAGAGGTACTCCAAATATGGTGATCCGAGTCTGTCTCCAGTCTGCACCAAACAGTCCCATTTACTCTGCTCATGCTGTGGCACACACTCTGTTGTATGTAAATAAAAATTTGACTCCATCTATATATGTATTTCCCCTTTGTCATTAATGACTTCAGTCATCATCACAAAGAAAATAATGTCTATTAATAAGAGCTTAGAATATAACTTTCTAAGATGCTAACTTGTATCTAAATATACTTTATGAGCTATAGTAAACTCATAATATCATAATCTGATTTCCTATTTATAAGTTTTTCAGATGTAAAATTGATAATACAAAATCATATATCCTAATATTAACATTCCAATTATTAACATTTATGTAACTACAACAAAGTGATGGTAACAAGGAAATTAACATTGACTAATTGCTGTATTTGAGAGCACAACCCTTTTCAAATTTCTATGATTTTCCTGCTGAGGGCCCTTTCCTGGTTCAGGATGCAAAGATGAATCACACCTTGCATCCTGCTATAATTATTCCATGGCTTTCATTTCCATCATGACTTTGTGCCAATTTTTAAATGGTAATAGCAAGTTATTTCACGGACTACATCTCAGCTTTCCATTTATGTGATATTTTAGTGATTAAATTGTTTTATTTATTCATAACAATAATACAAAGAGGAGACATAGTTTCATATTGCATGATTTTAGGACATGTTGACAGACACAAGTCAGAGACATTTGAACTTTTCTACTTAGTAGTACTATAGGGTAGATTTTTTTTCTACTTTATATAAAGAATTATTTATTATATTCCTCTTTTTGTTAACTTTATTAATCAGTGATTCACAACAGTATCCTTGGAGGAGAGAGGCTATGTGGACACTAACCATAATTACAAATTAAATTTACCTGGACACACCAGGGTGGCCAGCTTTGATGGTAGAATCTCTGTGTGGTGAGCTTCCCATGAAATACATCCTTTAATGTCTAGAGAGGACACTTTTCCAGCCTGCCCTCAATACGTGCACGGCACCAAAAAGTAAATGAGTGAAATAATTAAATTTTTACTAAGCATTTCAGTCTGTATTGGGGATAGATACTAGTGGAGGGTAGTTCCCTCCAAAAATCCAATAATGTGTCCAGTCAATAAAGTTGGCCTTCTTCAAAACAGAAAAGTGTGTATTTACTCTTGAAAAGCTTCCTTCTTTTTCCCCCAAGTAGAAGGCATTCAGATGCCACCCTCCCCTCCCCTCACTTCCCCCTCCCCAAGGACAGTGGTCCTCAATAGCAATGGCACTTGTGGCTAAGCAACAACAAAGCCAGCTTCTCTCTCTCAAGAGAGAAGGTGGTGCCTCTACTTGGTTCTCAGAACTCTACAGGCTCTGAAAAATTTCTCTGGTAACCACCTATAGAAATGAGCCCAAAAGTATTGTCTTTGAAAATCCTTCTTTTGAGGGAATGGGATAATTTGTGTTACTAATCCATTAAATTCGTTCACATCCTGGAGACAATAATGGAAAAGACACCAGGTTGTGTGCAATTTAGGTGTTGATTCAACAATGCTCAATTCACTTTAGCTACTGAGCATGGAACTAACTCACTGCTACAGTAATTACATGTGTGTATTTGGTTGCTGGAATTTCAATATCTATTCTTTTTAAGGAGCTGCATTTTGGATTGGAGAGAATCCATTGGCAGTGTTGGCTGTGCAAGTACAGTCCCTTGAACCTGTAGAGAGCGGGTTCACCCGTAAGGTGACCCAAGGGCTCCCTGGCTTGCCAGTCAATCCTCATCAATGAGCCACAGGACCCAATGAAACACCCTGTCTCATCAAAACAAAGGGGAAAGTTCCCAAAGAACAATACCCATCTTGGCTTCTGGTTTCCACATTCACCCTCAACGTATGTGCACACACACACACATTTGTATCCAAATATGCATGGACATGTACAAGCACAAACAAACACACACACACACACACATACACACAAAGTAAAAACTTGTAAATAAACTGAGCTCAAAACTTGTGACTATTTACCAAATGCTGTTTAGTTAACTTGAAGTTTTAAGTATTTAAAAGGGAAAAAACAAAGTTTTTATCCAAACATTCATAGGAAAATATTATGATTATACATACAATATTTGAAACTATGTTTTTTAAACATAATTTGAAAAAGCATGTAGATTGCTTTTTAGGAAGATTTTATCAAAAGGAGAAAATGTACTGATGTTTATGTAGCAGAGATGTTTCCCTATGACACCCTCTGTATTTGTCACACACACACACACACACACACACACACACACACACACACACATGAAAATCTGACTTGATCCTCACATGCAGGTACAGAGAGATTCTCTAGGTGCTTCTCTCAGTCCAATTCTGTCCTTCATTTCTCAGGTCCGTGTGCCTGTAGAATGATAGAGGCAAAAACTAGGGCACATGATTGACTTAGAAATACAGAATGTCTTGAAAGTATAAATATTGAATGTTTTGCCAAAATGAATATAGAAAATTTTCTAATAATTTCATTTAACTGACTTTATACCAAAAGTGACGTGAACGTTGGGACCATATGTTTATGGCATGGCTTAATTTGATTAGAATAAAATAGTAGAGGGTTCTGGTTCATCACAACTTAATTACACATTCTTATGAGTTAACAGAGAATCATAGCTTCCAGTCCTATATTTTATTTTATTTTTAATTAGTGTCAATAAGCCAGATGCCAACGTTGGGCGTGATCCTGTAGCCACTGCACAAAGAATGTAGTTATAAACTGACACAGCTACCAGTTACTAGTAGTAACAGTTATTACATTACACATATTTTATCTTATAATATGTGAAACATTTTGTCTTGGGTTTCTACTTGCCGCACAGTTTTAAATTTGCATGCTAAATTGATCATAGAACTTTATATTTATAAGTGATTTAAATTCCTTGAAACCGAGTGGCATGCTTGCTATGCTAACAGTTAACATTGATGTTTATTGAAAGAATTAAATAAAGTAATATATACAAAAGCATCTTCACTCTTTGCTTATAGATTATATATCCACTTTCTCTCTTCCTTTTTTTAATGTATTAGAGTTCTATTGTTTTTTTGTCTTTTTCATCTAGTTATTTTGCTGGATGCAAATTCACATGCCCCGTAACTGGCTAAAATATCTCTGACCTTTATTACTCAGGCTTCCCCCATCCCCCATTTATTAGAGAGCTCTGTGAGCTATTATTCACAAATCATTATTTCTGACGCCATTCTCTGAGGTGTGAGCATCTGCTAGCTGCTAACAGAGGGTGCAGCTGTTGTTCAGAGACTGTCTATGTTGTGTTGCCAAGCAACCACTGCAAACCACATCCCAGGGCAGGTTGCTTGCCCAGGCGCACCTGCCTGCCGACCCAGCTATTTATTTAATTAAAAATCTGTTCCTGCACAACAGCTTGGCCAGAAAGGCAACAGCAGCAATCGATTACGACTATATTAAATGACCTACTCCCATTGTTTCATTGACTATCCATTGCAAAGCAAAGGTGTCTCTGGCCACAGCCACTCACTCTTAATGACATTGCAAAAAGTATGTAAGAGCACACTGAGAATGGATTCTATTTGCATTCAGAGGTGCTGGAAAACAATCTGTCAGGACCAGCACTGCATATCATATAATGTGCCCAAAATAAAATGTCTCATCAACAAGAGAGCTTCCACCAGGATAGCACTGCAATTGTATGTAATGGAAAGGGGAATTTAAAATAAGCATGTGGCAGTCATTGAGAGCTATGTTTTCCTAGTCCGAGTTACTTTGTTTTTCTTGTCAGTTGGGAAAAAAAACAATCGGTCACATTAGGTGCATTAACATCTACTCTTAGTTGTCTGGTGTCATTCTGTCCTTCCTGTTTTAAAAGTTGACAGAGTAACTTTATGTCAACTATATTTTATGACAAATAAAACTATCAGGAATTAATTAATACCCCTCACTGAAATTTCTTTTTCAAAACTGGGAGCATTGGCAATGCCTGTTTATCTGCCAACGGCATTCTGTCCTTTGAAGCATCTTCTAGGAGAGCGCACGCGCATGCACACACACACACACACACACACACACACACACGCACACGCACACGCACACGCACACATGCACACACATTTTTGAGGAACAACTCCATCTAGTAAGACTTTAGAGAATGCAAACAATGAGTCTTGCTTGCGCCTGCATGATAGGTTTATTTTTAATGTTTGAGGTAAGCACTTCATGCTAGGACTCCAGGGTTAAAATATTCTTTCCTTCTTTTTGTAGCTGCTATTCAAGTCAACAAGACTCTTTATTAACAATTCAGTGTAATTTTGTAATGTCATCAATAACAGCATAAATTATTGTTTAAAAATTTTATAGTTAATTTACTTTGTATAGAATAAAAACTACCTTGCCAAGGAAAGTTTGGTTCCAAAAACGTATTCAATAAAATATAAATGAGGATAAGGCACAGATTTAAAGGATATAAACAAATTTTTAGAACAATGTTCACATATATATCTGCTTATATGAATAAATCCAAAGTGCCTTAACACTATAATCATAAAATTGAAATTAAGCCATCTACCAGCATACCAATATTCTTCCTAATTTTATGTATTTACATTTCAATTTTCTATGCCTCTTATGCTGCATTTATATTACACTTTTCTTGTTGCTGAGGTTGATGTTACTTCTATTGATTATCAGCAATGTTTAAAGGCCTGATAATATAGCTCAGTGGTATAGTGTCAGTCCAACATGTGCAAGGTCATGAGTCCAATCCTCACTCCACAGAAGCAGACTAAATAAATAAAGCTTAACTTTAATGGCTATCCTTACTTCTTTTTTAAAAAAATTTATTTTTTTTTTTGAATATCATCGTCATTTACATTGCCAATGGCAAAATCTTTCCCCATACGGCTCCTCCCCTAAGACCTCCCCCTTCCTCCTTCCCCCTTCCCCTCCCCTTCCTCCTTCCCCCTGCGTCCACATATATGCCTGTCCACCCAACACACTTCTTCCTCCCCCTCCCCACCTCAGTTTCCTTTTGTTCAGGCCTCTGTTGACCCTTTACCTGACCAAGGACCATTCCTCCCACTGATGCCTAACAAGGCCTTCCTCTGCCAGTTTTGGCTGGAACCATGTGTGCCCCTTGGTTGATGGTTCGGTCCCTGGGAGTCTTGGGGTATCTGGGCGGCCGAAATTATTGTTCTTCCCATGGGGCTATAAACCTCTTCAGCTCCTCTGGACCATCCTCCAGCTTCTCCATTGGGGACCCCATGTCCAGTCCAGTAGTTGGTTGTTAGCATCTGCCTCTGTATTTGTAAGGCTCTGGTAGAGCCCCTCCAGAGACACCCATGCATGTTTTTGTATACACTTCTTGTTGTCCATAGTAGTGTCAGGGTTTGTTGATTGTTTATAGGATGAATCCCCAGGTAGGGCAGTCTCTGGGTGGCCTTTATGTCAGTCTCTGCTCCACACATTGCCTCCCTTATTGCTCCTGTGACTATTTTGTTCCCTTTTTTAGAGGAACCAAAGCACCCTCACTTAAGTCCTCTTTCTTCTTGTGCTTCCTGTGCTAGGTAAATTGTAACTTGTTTTTTTTTTTTATTTTTTATTTTTTTATCTTTTGGGCTAACATCTCCTTATTAGTGAGTGCATACCATGTGCATTCTTTTGTGATTACCTGGGTTAGCTCACTCAGGATGACACTTTCTAGTTCCATCCATTTGCCTAAGAATTTCATGAATTCACTGTTTTTAATAACTGAAGCTCCATTGTGTACATATACCATTGTTTCTGTATCCATCCCTCTGTTGAAGGACATCTGGGTTCTTTCCACCTTCTGGCTATTATAAGTAAGGCAGTGGAACATGTGTCCTTATTACATGTTGGAGCATCTTCTGGGTATATGCCAAGGAGTGGTATAGCTGGGTCCTCAGGTAGTACTATGTCCAATTTTCTGAGGAATCACCAAACTGATTTCCAGAGTGGTTTTACAAGTTGCAATGCCACCAACAATGGGGAAGTGTTCCCTTTTCCTCACATCCTCTCCAGCATCTGCTGTCCCCTGAGTTTTTCATCTTAGCCATTCTAACTGGTGTAAGGTGGACTCTCAGTGTTGTTTTGATTTGCATTTCCCTGATAACTAAGGATGCTGAACATTTCTTTTAGGTGCTTTAGAGCCATTTGAGTTACCTCCCTTGAGAATTCCCTGTTTAGCTCTGTACCCCATTTTTAATAGAGTTATTTGACTCTCTGGAGACTAACTTCTTGTGTTCTTTGTATACATTGGATATTAGCCCTCTATCAGATGTAGGGTTAGTAAAGATCTTTTCCTAATTTGTTGGTTGCCGTTTTGTCCTATTGACTTCTGTAAAGCAACAGTCCTATTTACAGAAGGACTGTTGCTCTACAGAAGCATTGCAGTTTTATGAGGTCACATTTGTCGATTCTTGTTCTTAGAGCATAAACTATTGGTGTTCTGTTCAGAAACTTTCCCCTGTGCCCACGTGTTCAAGATTCGTCCCCACTTTCTCCTCTGTAAGCTTCAGTGTGTCTGGTTTTATGTGTAGATCCTTGATCCACTTGGACTTGAGCTTTGTACAAGGAGATAAGAATGGGTTGATTTTATCCTTACTTCTTTTCCCTTCCAAGGCAATACACATATCTGGAATCTTTCATTGGATGTATGTGGTGATTTGAATATGAATTTCCTAGGCTGGTAGATTTGAGCGCTTGGTCACTAGGGAGTAGCACTATTAAGGAGTGTGGCCACGTTGGAGGAAATGTGTCACTGGGTTTGGGCTTCAAGGTATCAGATGCTCAAGCCAGGCCCAATTTAGCTCTCTCTTCCTGGTGCCTGCTAACCAAATGTAGAGCTCTTAGCTCCTTCTCCAGAATTATGCATGCCTGTGTGTCACTGTACTTCCTGCCATGATGATAATGGACTACACCTCTGAATAATCCAGAGGAAAGCCAGCCCCGACTAAGTGTTTCAGTGTCTTATAGAGTTGCCATGTCACTGGCATCTCTTCACAACAGCAGAAACAGTAAGATAGTATTCTGGTGGCTCAGAGGTCACTTTAAGTTGATAACTATTATAGCTTCTCAATCTATATGACTCCTTAAAACAAAAGGCAGTATTTAGTCATAATTTTACTTTCTCTTAAATTTGAACACACCAGTGACAGGGCACATAACATCCGTGCAAAAATATAATTCTTATACTAAGCTTTCAGTTTTTGACTCTTTTAATGTTCCCATTCAGATAAACTAATTCTTTAAAACCTGACTAACCTCTCGTCCCTTATACGCATGATGTCTTTTGTAGCGTATGACCACCCTGTCTGTATGCATTGATTCCTTGAGCTATTCCTGGAAGATTACATTGCTCATACATCCTTTCAGCAACTTATAAGTCCGAGACTGTACTGAACATAAGTGGTAGGTTTCCTTGTCATAGCAAAGGTTTTAAAAACCTACAATAGAAATTATTCATTAATTATGGGATAAGAGTAAAAATTTCTCAATAGAGAATATAAATCACAAGTTATATAAAGAAGTTGCATTGCATGCTGTGAAGAAGTAATGTACCACATTAACTATTCTTCTAAAATCCGTAGTTATCCAAGAAAAATAACCTTAGGTGATCTCTACAAGAGCTGCACATTTTAGTTTCCTAAGTCAGATCTCTAAATCTCTCCCAAGCACTCTCCTTAGGCTCAGTTTTATCCTGTTACCTCTAAATGTTTCCTCTAGAATATATGGAATTCATTTTTATATATTTTATGGAACAGACTGAGATTATGAAAAATTAAGTGGCCCATAATTAACATCTGATGTCATTATTATTACCACATAATTAGTTTTTCCTAATAGTCTCTTTTCTATTCTTACTGTCTTCACTGAGTCTGTATTAATAATGTGAAGGTCCTTCTTGCCTCTCTCTTCTCCTCTCTCTCTCTCTGTGTGTGTGTGTGTGTGTGTGTGTTTGTGTGTGTGTGTGTGTTGGAAAGTGGTGCAGAAACTCTTTAAATGTCTTCTAAAATTATTCTCTACCTTTATGTTTTTAAGACAAGGTATCCTTGAACCTGGGGTTTAACACCTCAACCTCTAGACTAGCCCAACAGCAAACCCTGTCTTTGTGCTCCCCCACCCCTGGCACTAAGATTTTTTTGTTGTTGTTGTTGTTTTGTTTTGATTTTCAAGGCAGGGTTTCTCTGTGTAGCCCTGGATGTCTTGGAACTCACTCTGTAAAGCAGGCTGGCCTTGAACTCAGAAATCTGCCTGCCTCTGCCTCCCAAGTGCTGTGGGATTAAAAGCATGCGCCACCACTGCCCAGCTAGCACTGGGATTTTTATGAGTACACAGTGTCTGTATCTGTTTTTTTCATGGGTACTTAGCATCTAACTTGAATCTTCTTGCTTACACAGCAAGCACTCTGTCTTTATAGCTCCAAAACAGAGCTCTTTCTTCCTTTCAGCAATCATTGATTTAGTTTGTGTGAGTGTAGTGAGTGCTTGCACATGTACAAGTCAGAGGATCATTTTAGAAACCAATTCTCTCCTTGCATCATATCGATTCTAGGATTAAACTATCTAGCTTGGCAGCAAGAATCTTTTCTATTGGACCATCTTGCCTGCCAAGGCAAAATGTTCTCAAACATACATGTCAAGTTACAGACCTGCCAAAATTTCCTATGGCTTCTGACTCTTTATGAAGAATAAACATTACTGTTGAAATCATGATTTTCAAAGAAAAGGTCTTCATTGAATGCTGATTCTAATTACTTCTTTCTGGGCATGCCTTCAACCCCAGCACTCAGAGGCAGAGGCAGAGGCAGACGCAGAGGCAGTGGCAGAGGTAGAGGCAGAGGCAGAGGCAGAGGCAGAGGCAGAGGCAGAGGCAGAGGCAGAGGCAGAGGCAGAGGCAGAGGCAGAGGCAGGTGGATCTCTGCTAGTTCAAGACCAGACTGGTCCACAGAGGGATTTTCAGGACAGCCCAACGTACACAGAGAAACCCTGTCTCAAAACAAAATCCAACCACTAAGCAACAACAATACAAAAACAAAACCAATAAAAGTCACCTCCTTCTTGAAATTTTATCCAGTCCTACCAATTACAATTTAACGCATCACTCTTCCTGAATCCTTCTTGCCATGTTCTTTCACCTAATAAGCCACTGACACAATTTCTTGGTGATATGAATGCTTAAGAAACACGTGTTAGCTCATCATACCATCTTCACCAATCTGAGACTGTGGCCGACTGCATCTTCATTAATACTTTATTCTCACTCACCTAGCCTGTATTCTTGTAACTAGCACTTTGTAAGGCATGACATCTCAGAATAGAAGATGAAATAGACACATATTTTGTACAGAATAACAAGGGGAGAATGACACTCACTGATAAGAATGACTTCATTATTTTTAGAGTATAATATTTTCTAAACCTATATAATTACTAATATATTAGGAAATTATTATTAAAATGAGATAGCTCAAGAATGAAAGATTCCCAGTGGTTCTAATGATGAGCCTGGTTTAGCAATTTTTGAGGAGAGAGACCCAAGAGAATAAGGATTAACATTCTATAAACATGTGAGGATTAGTTTCATATCATATTCCCCTATCCCACATAGTCTAGAGCCTTTGCATATAATGCTCTTTTTGCATAATATATAAAAAACACTTGCGGGAAATTATCCTCCCAGTGTAGGTGGCAGGGTTTTGTTTGGGATCTGTAGCTGGAGGGCTAGCAACCAGGAAAGTTCCTATCCCCCACTCCCTGACCCCATCCTCAAGAAGCAGGTCCCAAGGTACCACTTCTTTATCATTCTTCCCAAAGAACAGGATCAAGTAGTGATTTATTGCCAGCCCATGCAGAAGACAGGGTGTTAGGAGATTTATGGGGTGAAGAAGTTTCAGAAGATAAAAAACAGGGGAAGCAGCAAAGCATGGAGCTCTCTGCCCTCTGCTGCCTTTCTTCCCAGCAGGGCCCAGCCTGAGATTTTAGATAATCTACACTCAAGTCTCTAGCATGCTGTGTGTGGAGTGGGTAATGGTGATTCACATCCTTTCCCACTTAAAGTTTAAAACCCAAAAACCATAAAACAAAAACAAAAACTATGCTTCTTTTATTGGTATTACTTGGTATTTTACTAGGTGCTTGTTGAGCTAATGATAGGATGTTTTGTTATAGAGTCTGCCAACTCTTTAGTGTCAGAGAGATAAATAATAGGGAATGCGTTTGTGAGTATATAAAATAATTTCTTATAGACTTTCATAAGATATAGAAATGTTAGCTAATAAACTAATACATATAATATATGTAATATATTATATGTAATATATACATATGTGTATATATACATAATATATACATATGCCATAGGAAGGCCATCAGGTTACAAGCATTCTTTTCTTACTGGTTTTATGTACAATACCAGATGATGAAAGCAATTCCTATACCATATTTTCATTTAATTTCCCTGAGTTCTCTACAATACTGTACAGACTTTTGTTGCAAATACCTTTCTTTGAGTCATTTGTATAAATATACTTTACAACAGCTTGAAGAAAAACACATCCATCTCAGGTTTCTCTTTGAGGCTGCTTCTTTGAGATGTTTCTTTGTTTGTTTTTTAAGTAGCATGGGAAATGGTCAAAATCAATTGTTCTCCACAGCGATACATGAAAGAAGAAAGAATATTTGAGGATGATTTGTGAGTTGAATACCTTTCTTTAGCACAGCATAAGTCCACCTTTGATGTAGCCATGTACAAATACAGACTCTCATTTCATCAATCATTTCTATATGTTCTAAGTTTCATTCAAACTGAGTTAGCATGGCGGATGTCACTTGCCAAGTGGTATTTTGCTACAAACTCCAGGTAGTATGCAAGCTCTTAAAGAACAAAGGAGGAAAAACTTAACTCCATGACAGGGGAATGGTCATACAGTATTTTCTTTGCTGTAGAAGAAATGCAAGCTTAGAACATAAGATTGTCCATGTTTCAGGCTTGCCTAAGTTGGTAAAAGCACCCAAGTTGAGAACATATATTATATATAATTATATAATATAATGCACATGTATTATATATAATCTATACATATGTGTTTCTGCCATACCCAGTTCCTAATGAATATTTACTGATTTAAGCAAGTTTAACAAAGTAAATCCTTCCCATGCCCAGAAACGTGTGTGGGGCTGGGGAAGGAGCAAGAGTAAGGTTGAGAAGTGTCCAAATCCAGGAAGTCTCATCTTGAGACAAGCAGGAATAGTGATCTGTCTCTCCCTGCATACCACGATGAACCTCTCACCTTCTCCACTGTTAAGGTAGTCAGCCAACTGACAGCCAAATTACAGGTTTAAGCACCTAGAATTCCTCTTCATGAAAATGAAGCATTCTCAGTACCTCAATACAATCTAATAATGTACACCCATCCTGAAAACCCCCTATATACACCATGAGGTTTATATAGCTTTATTATCCCTGAATAAAGAGAGCTGTAACACTGAAACCTTGGAGAAGGGTTATTTTCCCCAGCACTCAAAACAACCGATTACCTGACAACCCACCCCATCCCACCAGGACAAATCTTGCTCCCTTTGCTCTGGCCTGGTGAACAATGGTGCCTGAATACCCCAAAGGCAGAGCAGAACCAGCCCACACATATGGATATGACTTATTCAAAGATTCTGGAAGTATCCCACTATGAGAAATGAACTTTATTCCCAGTATGACCATTAAAGGACACTCAGTGAGTCTCAGTTTAGTCTCTTTGTTTTTATACCTGGAAAGCAGATCTATTGAAAGCTGTAACATCTGATGCATCCTAGAGCTAAGGCTTTTGAGTTGCTGGAATTTTATTTTTGACAAGCAAGCTATGCCCTACCAAAAGACAGAACATAAGTTAACAGTATTGAAAAATCAACAAATGCATCAGTGTTTGTTGAATAGTGTCTATCAGTAATAAGCTGTTGAGATTGCTTTCTGTAGAGTTGGTAGAATAAACAAAACACTAGACAGGAATTTCTTTACGCAAAGCCTCTTGATAGGTTTATTTTGAACATTCTATAATGACACTCACAGAGAAAACATACTATTGCTTTCAAAAAGGGCTCTTGATCTTAATCCTCAGCAAGTGAAGGGCTCAAAATGACATAGACAAGGGTGGAGTGGACATTCAAGGGTTTCAGCCACTCCCTACATGTTTTCCTTCTGGGAAACTCTTTACACTTGTTCCAAGTCTTGGAGGAGTGAGTTTTCCTTCTCTCCCTTAACATGCCTGTAAAGCTGTTCCTTTTGATTAACTAGGAGGGTAGCCAACCAGAAAAAACTTCAACAGAGGAAACCTGAGGGTTTGCTGAGACAGAGTACCCAGGACTTCAAAACACCCAGGGTCCACTTTATTCCAAGAAATCTATGAGCTCATTCAGGAGAAATGATTCTCCAGTCAGATCCCAACTATGAACACAACTCAAGCAAATCCTGCACAACTTTTTCTCTGTGTCTTTTGCTCCTTTTTTAGGCACCAGAGCCACACTCAGGGTTTAAACACCCTGAATGAGCTAAATTCTAAGCACAGCTTTTGCCCACAGACTTTGCAGACATTTAAGACAGCAGTGTTCTTTTCTTCTCGAGTCACTTTGATTTGGGTTTCTGTCATTTTTAAGCAAAGAATATTAAGTAGAACAAACTGAAAATCTATGTCAATATCTCAGTGTTTGTACTTTAATATACAAATTCATTCCACTCCCTTACAAAATGGCTACCAAAAAATGGGATCTATAATTATTTTTTTTTAAATCTTCCTCAAATCTGTAAGTAGAAGTAAAAATAATCACATATTACAAATAATAATGTCTTTATTCATATATGTAGTTTACAATTTCAGGTACATGCAAAAATATTTATGTTGAAATAAATATAAGATGCTATTGTTTAAAACAGCACTAACATGGCAGCACATAAAATTAACTTTAAATTTGTTTAAATTGATTAAAATTAAATAAATTATAAAAATATAAGATTAGAAGCTGACTTCTTCAGTTCGACCTTGTTTTGGAGTATCAAAAGCATATGGTGAGGAACAACCATATGGACAGAGCTTATGCAGACTATTTTCATGATGAAAAAAAAAATCTATGGTAGAGAATTGGCCAAGACTACAGAATTCAATGAAAAGCGAAATAAAATGATTCTTTGGTCAAAGAGAGGTGCACTCACTGGAGATGTGGGAATGGAGTTACAACCAAACAGAAAAGATCATTAGGATTTTTGAACTTTTTAAATATTTAGAAATAGAGTTCAGACCACAGGGGCATAGACCCAAAGTTATTGGAAGAATGACACATCAGATGAAAGATCAGAAAGTACTTCCCAGAAGAAGTGCAGGTTTTAGTGTTGGACATGCTATTATATTATAAGAAAATAGAGAGAAAAGATAGGAAACAAGACACATTGGCTTACTGCTTTTCATTTTTAAAAATTTTGTAGGGGAATATTTGAAAACTAAACAAGGAATATATGTGCTATGAACATGTCTTCAAAGCACAACTAAAGATCCCTATGCTTTGAGGAATACCTAATTCCTTTTTTTGTTTTGCTTATAAATTTATTATTTTAATTATACAGATGTCGGAATACAATATGATAATTTGATGTGTAAAATATGTAATCACTAATCAAGTTTATATGTTAATCAGATGTATAAAATATGTGATGATTGTTTATGTTTCTAAAAATATTGCTTAAATTTTTGATTAATACATATAGTGCTCGATGGCATGCAGCTGACATTTTAATATACATATATATACATATATATCATAAAAATATTCTATACTCTATAGGCTGATAAAATGGGGGTGACCTCCATATCATTGTGTTGTGTTTGGAGATGATGTCCATATTAATGTGGATGATCTCCGTATCATCGTGTTGTGTTTGCATTTTGCTTTTCCAGGTAATCATGAAGCATGAACTGTTCTGCACTGTAGTCACCCCACTATTCTGTAGAATGCTGGCACAGATTCCTTCCATCAGACTCATTTGGTATCTTCCCTCTCACCTTCTCCATCCCTCTTCCCCTCCCAGATTCTAGAAACCTCTATTCTAATTCACATGACCTTATGATTTTTTTCTTTTCTTTTTATTCTTACTTAAACATCCACTAAACCCTGTATGAGGGAGGTAAGACATACAAGTGTTTGTTGTTCATTTCTTTTTCTGAAAAATGACACCATAATTCTAAAGCCCAGTTTCTTCTAAAATGATCCCACACATTTGAATTAAAAAAATAACAAGTAATTGGCTCAACTAGGTGCAACACATACCTGGGATTGGATGTTTCACTCAGTGGGAAAATATGTGTATTTGGAGCACAGTCTACTGTGTTATTTGTTGACCCTATGTAGATTTTGTTCATATATGTGTATGTTTTAAGAACCTTCAAGAGTAGTAGGTTTCCATATGATGCCACAAATGGCCTTTAGTGTTAGGGGTCGTTCTCCATATTCCTTCCCTTACTACTTCTTTCCTCTACCTCCCTATTTAATCCTCTAAATTCTGTCACTCTACAACTATAGATAGATTAGATGATAGATAGATAGATAGATAGATAGATAGATAGATAGATAGGTAGATAGGTAGATATAAATAGATAGGTATGAAATTTTGTATATATAGACTACCAATGAACATGAATGAACAAGTTTCTCTGTAGCAGAATGCAGAGCTTACTGGGTATATACTAAGAGTGGGATAGACAGATCTTGGCTTGTTGACAGAAAGGTGTACATGGAAGCCCTAAAACAATTTAAGCTAATACCAAGGCTATCAGTTGATGATAAGGCCTTATTGCTGAAAGCAATACTTACATATCTCATTGAACATGGAAAAATTGAATTGGTGTCTAACTGTAGGTTTTACCCCTATAACTGTTCATGGTACTGGGAGGTACTAGAGGAGAAAGATAAGCATCAACCTGCAGTCTACAAAGGCAACCTGCCTGGATGTTACACGGATGCAATATTGTACACTATTGTGGGAATTACAATCTACTCTCTGATTAGGTTTAAGGCCCACTCCATAAGACAGAACTCATACCTGACTATTCAGATAGCCAAGAACCTGAGAGTATATAGACACGGGCTTAGGGAAAAACAGACTACTACGTTCCCATTAAAGGAACATAGGAACATAGTAATAAAGTGACCCCTAAGGACATTGTGTTATAGCCATAAATCAGTGACTCACTTGGCCATCATCAGAGAAGTTTCCTCTTACAATAGATGGAAACTAACACAGAGAGCCACAAGTGGACAATGGTAGAATGAGATACAGAAAGTGAGAGACTTTGAAACAGTCAGTCCTGAATGGGAGTGTTCAACAAACCCTGCTCCTAGGAGCTAAGAGGAGGAGGAGGAGAAGGAGGAGGAGGGGGAAGAGGAGGAGGAGGAGAAAAGATTTCAAGAACCAGAGGGAACGACTGACTCCCCGGAAACAGACTTCCAGTTCTGAGCACACAGAGACTGCAACAGCTAAACAGGGCCTACAAAGATTCAAGCCAGATGGGCTGCTTATGCTGAGGTGGAGAAGTGAACATGAGGACCCATCTCTAGACAAGATATTTCCAGTTGACAGCCATCCACTTGCAAAGGAAACTTTAGTTCTCTTCGATGGAGTAAGTTAGACTCCATGCCCAGCACTAGATGGCCAACATAAAATAAAAATGAACTCACTAGTATTTTTGTAGAATTTTTCTCATATTTCTTTGTCCTAGCTTTTATTGTTTTTTTCCTAATTTTGCATTTTTATGGTGTGCCTATTGTAGTTTCTTTTTGTTATTCTTTGTCGGTTTCTTTGTTTACTTTGGTTTGTTTATTATCTAAAAAGAGAAAGAAGGTATGGAGTGGAAGAATGGGGACACAAGAGGATCTGGAAAGAGTTGACAGAGGGGAAACTATGATCAGAATGCATGGTATCAAAATTATTCTCAATTAAAAATTTCAAAAAGTCATTGGAAAATAACTGAAACAAACAAAACGTGATGAATTTGTTCTGTGTTATAGATTTTTCTAAGAATAGATGGATGTAAAACTGTCTCTACAAAACCTCTTCATTTTTAGTCCATGACTTGTAGTTTTTAATTGAAAACGCACTAAGGTTCATTATGTTTGTGGGTATAGTTATAGTTCATTTTTCCTGTCTTGATCCCCTGAAATGTTCAACTCTCTTCCCCTCATTAGACATTTGTATGTTTTTCATGTTTTTGTTATGAACAATTCTCCTATCTTATACTTCTGCCTAACTTTGGATGTGGTACATGCTTAGGACAGAAACTCCCAGGACATTAGTATTTTCTTTCTGTTTTTTATTCGATATATTCTTTATTTACATTTCAAGTGATTTTTCCCTTTCCTGGATCCCCCCTCACCAAAAGTCCCATAAGCCCTCTTCCCTCCCCCTGTTCCCCAATTCACCCCTTCCCACTTCCTTGTCCTGGTATTCCCCTACACTGCTGCACTGAGCTTCTCCAGGACCAGGGGCCACTTCTTCCTTCTTCTTGGGCATCATTTGATATGTGAATTGTATCTTGGGTATTCCAAGCTTCTAGGCTAATATCCACTTTTCAGTGAGTGCATACCATGAGCTTTCTTTTGAGACTGAGTTACCTCACTAAGGATGATGTTCTCCAGTTCCATCCATTTGTCTAAGAATTTCATGAATTCATTGTTTCTAATGGCTGAATAGTACTCCATTGTTTATATATACCACATTGGTTTTTTTTTGTATCCATTCTTCCATTGAGGGACATCCGGGTTTTTTCCAGTTTATGGCAACTATAAATAGGGCTGCTATGAACATAGTGAAGCATGTATCCTTATTACATGCTGGGGAATTCTCTGGGTATATGCCCAGGAGTGGTATAGCAGGTTCCTCCGGAAGTATCATTCCCAGTTTTCTGAGGAACCCCCAGACTGATTTCCAGAGTGGTTGTACAAGCTTGCAACCCCACCAGCAGTGGAGGAGTGATCCTCTTTCTCCACATCCTCGCCAGCACCTGTTTTCTCCTGAGTTTTTGATCTTAGCCATTCTGACTGGTGTGAGGTGAAATCTCAGGGTTGTTTTTATTTGTATTTCCCTGATGACTAAGGACGTTGAACATTTCTTTAGGTGCTTCTCAGCCATTTGATATTCCTCAGGTGAAAATTCTTTGTTTAGCTCTGTAACCCATTTTTAAGGGGGATATTTAGCTCTCTGGAGTCTACCTTCTTGAGTTCTTTGTATATCTTGGATATAAGCCCTCTGTCGGATGTAGTGTTGGTAAAGATCTTTTCTCAATTTGTTGGTTGCCGTTTTGTCATTTAGACAATGTCCTTTGCCTTACAGAAGTAGTATTTTCAACATAAGGAAAAATAATGATTTGCAGAGTTTGTTTTCAAGTTTGCTGTCCTTTTAGTGATTTACAAGTATCCTGCAGTCTTGCATTCTTACCTGTCTAGCAGGCTCAGGACTGTTATGTCCCCACTCAGCCAGGGCGTTCATTTATTCACAGTTATGACAGTTCTTGATTTCTGGTTCACCAACTACTTCCTGTTTTCAAGAAACCATGTTTTGAACTAGGTTGTTTTTCTTTTACTGTTTATTCTTGGCATCCTAATTTATACTTTTATTAGTTTCTATATAGAAAATATCACCCAGACTATGACTTTTCATTCCATTCTGTTTTATATTTTTATGTATGACAATCTTATTAATAATCAATTTACAAGCAATAACTTTCACCCATTTTTGAAGTGTGTACATTTTCCTCTTGTGAGGACCATAGGCAAGGTGTCAAACTCTTCATCACCTCCAAAATATCTCTTGCAATTTCAGTCACTTTATATTGGGTATCAAACAGCTAAGGTAGTGGATTCTGTATCATTGTTTTGTCCTTTCTAGATCTTTATATAAGCACATACTCTATAATCTTTGTGTCTAGGATTTTCAACCAGTATAATGGTCTTCAAGCTATGATGTCCAAGAATGCATCATGCATAACTATTACTGAGTCATATCTCCTTAAATGGATGTACCACACTCCATGAACTCACCTCTTAGTGAATGTTATTTTTTTCTTTTCAGTTTTTGGCATTTATAACAAAAGGTGCTATGAATAGTACAAGTGTTTGTCTCACTTTAGTTTCATTTGTTTGAATAACTATGCAGTGCTATTGCTAGGTCACGAGTATATTTATGATTATCTGTAAAGAGAAATTGCTGTGTGGAACTGTTTTGTAAATGCATAATGTCACTTCATACTCTCCCCATCGGTGTATGAAAGATGTGCTTGGTCAAGTGTCTGAAATTTCCGTTTCTCTGTGTTCCCTCACCATATGATCCTTTGTTATTTTTCAGCTTTAAATTTTAGCCATTTTTGACATTATTCTGGTTTAGAGTTATGGCTCATTTTTTCTGAGGTATATTGATATTGAATATTTTGATTGTTTGCATTCTTTTTGTTGAAATATAACAAGTTCTTTGCCTCTCTAGTGTCTAGTCCTGTACTCGATAGCTAAAACATGAATACTTCTTCTTCTTGAAATGGGCCTTTGAGTTTTTAACAGTACTTTTTCAGAGCAAACATTTAGTATGGGTACCAGTGCTCACAGGTGATGTTGGCACTTGAATGGCTGAAGTTGAAGTGTGCTTTGAGCCAACAATCAAGACTAGCTTGAA
The DNA here is from genome assembly GCF_947179515.1 of Apodemus sylvaticus. Taxonomy (NCBI): domain Eukaryota; kingdom Metazoa; phylum Chordata; class Mammalia; order Rodentia; family Muridae; genus Apodemus; species Apodemus sylvaticus. The sequence goes on along the minus strand of NC_067473.1, from coordinate 14,025,606 downwards.
CAATGTATAGCAAAATTTTATCTCAGAAACAAAAAGAACAACAACAAAAAAATCTCAATGTGGTGGGAAATTCCTTGGATTTCATTATTTGAGATACTGAGGCAAGAGGATTGCAATCTCAAGTCCAGCCTGAGTTACATATTTGCTATAATAAAAGTAAATAAATATACTTTTAAAACTTGATACATGAGCTCCTTATATAGCCTTGGCTGTGTAGAGCTCCCTATGTAGACCAGGCTAGCCATGAACTCACAGAGATCACCTGCCTCTATTTTATGAGTGTTTGGATTAAACTTGTGCACTACTATGGTCAACTATATCAAAAAAGTTAATTCTGAGTAAATCCTATTTAAGAAACAGTGCTATAACCTTGTCATGTTTGATTTAGCAGGATGCTTCTGGAGACGATTCTAATTTTTTGCTTTATTTGGCATTTTCTCTGAGTATCAGCCTTTTTACTAAATAGCGACAATTTTCCTAAATCAAATAAAGATTTCAAATTTCTATAGACCTTTAAGAAAAAACTACATATGAAAGAAGAAATAGAAGTTCCTCATATTTATGCAAACAGGTATTAAATGGAGACAATGTAATGCACACATATGAAACTTTATGTCACTATTCATATCCTGGAAACTGCCATTTGATAAGTTGGTATTACTTCTTATACTAAATGTTAAAGAATTCTTTATACCTACACATAGGTGTAGCTCTCGCCACCTACCAAAGAAGCTGCTTTTTTTTTTTTGTAATAAATGGAGACTACTATTACAGGGATCAGTAACAGTCAAAAATGCAGAGAATAACTGGCTGTGGGATGACCAACCTTAGTTGATGGGTACAGGGCAACCCCAATACTTCTGACTTAGGGGAAGTACAGAAGAGGGAAGAAGATGTCAAAAGCCAGAGGATCAGGACCTTTGTTCCTAGATGCTGGGAAGCTGTACCATCAGAAATCTTAGCAAAACGATTGTGTACGCAAGACCTACATACTGGCACCACCAGTTGACATGCCAGGGTGAGCATGGAAAATTTCACAAAGTCAAACCTCTAAATGAAGAGCTATATGCCATCAATGGCTAGGGAGAGAGAGGGGGCATTAGCTTCTCCAGGGATAAGCCAGCTGATAATGCATTCAACTCTAAGTGGTCGACCCTAAACATATGTATACCTATACACACATATGCATGTGTGTATGTGCGTGTGTGTATGTGTGTGTGTGTGTGTGTGTGTGTAGCAGTAATAAAGAAGAGGCCATGAATTTGAAATGGCCTTGGAAGGAACATGGGAAGAATTGAAGGAAGAAATCAGACAGAAATTATGTAAATATAGTACTCACTTATGAAAATCTCTGAATAATATATTTAAAATAAATGAAAATGTTATTTACAGAAAAATATAATAGATCAGATCATAGAAAGAGATCTGTAACTAAAAAAAATTAAAGAATGTGTTTGGGCATGGTAAGTACACTTTTAAGCCTAGCACTAGAAACAGAGGCAGGCAGATCTCTTTGACTTCCAGGGCAGCTTGTTCTATGCAACAAGTTCCAGGACAGTCAGAGCAACATAATGAGATTCAGTCTTAAACAAGGAAAAAGTATGAAGAATGAGCCTGGGAGTGCAGCTTAGAGATAGAAGGCTTACTTAGTGTATAGAAAGACTTGGGTTCACCTACATCTGATAGAGGGCTAATATCCAATGTATACAAAGAACTCAAGAAGTTAGACTCCAGAGAGTCAAATAACCCTACTAAAAATGGGGTACAGAGCTAAACAGGGAATTCTCAACTGAGGAAGCTTGATGGCTCTAAAGCACCTAAAGAAATGTTCAGCATCCTTAGTTATCAGGGAAATGCAGATCAAAACAACACTGAGATTCTACCTTACACCAGTCAGAATGGCTAAGATGAAAAACTCAGGGAACAGCAGTTCCTGGAGAGGATGTGGGGAAAAGGGAGCACTTCTCCATTGTTGGTGGGATTGCAAGATGGTAAAACCACTCTGGAAATCAGTTTGGCGTTTCCTCAGATAATTAGACATAGTACTTACTACCTGCTGAACCAGCTATATCACTCCTGGGCATATACCCAGAAGATGCTTCTACATGTACTAAGGACACATGTTCCACTATGCTCATAGCTGCCTTATTTATAATAGCCAGAAGCTGGAAAGAACCCAGATGCCCCTCAAAAGAGGAATGGATACAGAAACTGTGATATATATACACAATGGAGTATTCAGTATACACTATTCCGCTATTAAAAACAATGAATTCATGAAATTCTTAGGCAAATGGATGGAACTACAAAGTGTCATCCTGACCGAGGTAACCCAGTCACAAAAGAATGCACATGGTATGCAGTCACTAATAAGCAGATGTTAGCCCCAAAACTCAAAATAAACAAGGTACAATTCACCCAGCACAGGAAGCTCAAGAAGGGGGGGGACTTAAGTGAGGGTGCTTTGGTTCCTCTGAGAAAGGGAACAAAATACTCACAGGAGCAATAAGAGAGACAATGTGTGGAGCAGAGACTGAAGTAAAGGCCACCCAGAGACTGCCCTACCTGGGGATTCATCCTATAAACAGTCACCAAACCCTGACACTACAGCAAGGAGCATATACCAAAAGGATCATGCCATGGTTGTCTCCTGAGGGGCCCTGTCAGAGCCTTACAAATACAGAGGCAGAAGCTAGCAACCAACTATTGGACTGGGCATGGGGTCCACAATGGAGGAGTTGGAGGGGTTTACAGCCCCATGGGAAGAACAATGATTTCAGCCACCCAGATGCCTCAAGACTCCCAGGGACTCAACCATCAACCAAGGGGTACACATGGTCCCAGCCAAAACTGTGGCAGAGGAATGCCTTGTTGGGCATCAGTGGGAGGAGTGGTCCTTGGTCAGGTAAAGGCTCAGTAGAGACCCCAACAAAGGGAAACCGAGGGGGTGGGAGTGGGAGTGTGTCAGGTGGAGGGATGGGAGGTCTTTGGGGAGGGGGGAAATTGGGAAAGGTTTTACCATTGGCAATGCAAATGAAGATAATATTCAATTAAAAAAGAGATTTTAACCCCCCCCCCAAAAAAATTAAAAAATAAAAAAATAAGACAGGTTCAGTCTCTGGTACTATGAAAATGGTGGGGGATGGGGCATGTAGACAAAAAATAAGCTTGTTCCTCCACATTAATATAGTCACTCATCTTACATAGAACAGTTTTTCAATTCAAATTTTTCAAGCTCCTCTGATATCCAGAATTTGAGTGTCAACAGACACTATAGATTGTATTTTAAGTATGCTATGTGCAATCATGTCTTACAGGTTTCACCTAATGTATAGTGATTTTTGTGTTCATCTCAAAGGTAGAAATTATCACTAACATATTCTTCAATATAATTTGGTGGTTTTTTTAACAGTGAAATCAGTACTCCAAAACATTTATCTTAATTTTAACTTAATAACTCAGTAGAATACTACTGAATTGGCATTTCTGCAATTCTCACCCTTGACTTTTACCAAGATATCTGTGACAATGGCTGTGTGATATGAATAAATGATGGAAGTTTGTCAACAAATGTGTTAGCCTATGTAATGTCAAGTCTTGAATGGAAAAAAATGTCTTCCAGCATTGCAACCATACATAGTTTCCAATCAAAATATTGTCATGCTTCTCTCCTAATAACACATTTAAAACTGTAAAATCAGGAAACTTTCAAAGCATGGGCAGTAATATTTCCTTAGATTAAGAAGAAAATTCTCCTTATTGCTAAGAAGCTTAGACCAAAGTCATCATCTGACAGACTTCACAAGAGTTGTAAATCAATATTTAAAAGTCCAATTTTGGCTGGGTTGGTCTTTTCTTAATGGCAATACTGTTTCTTTAAAATGTTTTTACAAAGACATATCTCAAAGTATTTTTATTAAAAAAAATTTACCCAATAAGAATTTTAATGAACTAATGATTTAATTTAGCTAGAAAATGTTTTACTTACAAATGAGCAATGAGATCTACGATGCCCTAATGTATATAATAGAAGTATTAGAATGTAACTAATTATTTTAATATAAAAATATCTTGTCCAACAAGACCTATCTAGCCCTGGTAGTCATTATTCTAATTCATTTTTAATTAATTCCTTAGGGCTCAAGAATATTTTTTTAATCTGCTGTTTCAACTGCATAAACATTCTTTAAATATGACAGTGTGAAATTCTATTTCCAGACTCTATTCACTATTTTAATTAGCTGGCTTTTGAAGAAAGAAATCTGAGGTCTGTCTGCCTAGAGCAAAATAAAATAAAATGAACAGACTTTTTAAAAAATATGTGAGTTTTTTCTCTAAGCAGTTAACCATCTGATTAAAATTCTCTATGTGAAGTAAGTTTGTGTTTTGACTTAATGAATATTTATAGCAAGAGTTCAAATAGTATTAAATAGCGGCAAAACAAGTCTTGGACCTAGGTTCATATTTCATTCTAGAAATTCTCCTATGCTAATTATCACCTTCTCACAGAAAGAGCAACTGGATTAACCATTCATCTAAGGTCACCTCCTAACTAGCTGAATGTGTTAGTTTAAGTAGTAAAAGAGCCATCTTAACAAAAAAGATTCAAAATAGGAAGAATTCTAAGACTATCACATATTCCTAGACACAAAACTACCTATGGTAAGAACTGTAGAACTGTTTTCGACTTATTAAGACAGAAGCTGCCATTTAGTTCATCTGGAAGCTGTATGTGCTGGTTAGTTGTGAACTTGACACACACTAGAGTCACCTGGGAAATGAAAATCTCAGTTGAGGAATTGTTCCTGTCAGAATGGACAATGGGCATATCTGTGGAACATTTTCTTCATTGTTAATTGTTTTGGTGGGCTCAGCCCACTGTGAGTGGTACTGTCAATGTCCAGGTGGGTGTGGACTTTATAAGACAAGTAGTTCAGCAAGCTGACAGGAGCAGGCCACTGAGCAGCTTTCTGTCTTGGCTACTGGTCCTGGTCCTGCTAGAGTTCCTTACTGTGATTCAACCAGTAAGCCAAAACAAAACAAAACACAACACAACAAAACCAAACCAAAATCCTTTACTTCCCACATTGATTTTGGTCATGGTGTTTTATTACAGCAATGAAACAAAGACACTGTAGTTTCAGTGAAATTCTTGGTTGAAAGAAACAAGATTGTAGTGTGATGAAATGTGAGTGAATATTAAGAATTGTAGAGGAACTTTAATCCAGCAATATGACTGATTTGACAAGGAATCACACGCAAAGACCTAGATCTGTGTGATCCTGCTGGAATGCAAACACACCTTGCCCTTAATCCCTCTGTCTGGAATTAAGACATGCAGTTAGTACACAACTTTAAGGCAAAATTAGTTTATAGAAGGAAGCAGCCATGCTTGAATGTGATGTCTAATTGAGGGGCAGACAAGTAATGAATCAGAGAAAGATTTGACAGAATGAGTCAGAGATAGAATATGCCCAACTCTCAGAGGACAGGAAAGAGTGGCTACTTAAGAGCAGTACTGGAAGAGAGAGTGGATGGAGTTCAGTTCAGTTCAGTTCAGTTCAGTTCAGTTCAGTTCAGTTCAGTTCAGTTCAGTTCATGGAGTTCAGAAGCAGTCTTTCCACATAGAGCAATTCAGTCAGAAGCTGGGAGAAGCCAGTGTGGAGAGGAGTTTGGGCAAGAACAACTGAGTTGAACCAGCCAGCCAGAGATCTTATTCAGCAGCAAGTTTCAGAAATTGAAACATTCCAAGACTAGATTAACAGAAGGAGGCTGGAAGCGGAAGCCTTCGAGGTTAGGGGTTGCAGAAGATTAGGCTGTACAGAGGCTAGAAGGTTCCAGGCCAAGGCCCAGGGATAATTAGAAACACTCCGAGCTCAGCCCAAACTGTGTATTTGCACAACTTGGGTAAGGCTCTCATCTCCTCTGAGGAAATAAAAGTGACATTTACATTTACAAAGAATGAATTTGTGATAAACACAGAGAACTTCTTCAAAGTGCTTTGCCGTGAATCAGTTTGAAAGAGATAAAGTTGAAGGAGTAGAGAAATCTTTTTTTTTTAAACAAGAGAATGTTCAAATGATAATGTGTTAGTCTGATTTCTACGCTATAATAAAACACTGAAGATTTTACAAGGAATGGGATTTTTGCTGGACATCATGGCACAAAATTTAATTCCACATACATTTTTCTTTAGGCAGGAGGACTCTGAATTTAAAATTTTTCTGAGCTATATGTATATTGAATCCCTGTTCCAAAAGAATTGCAAAATAACAATAAAAAGTAAAGAATCACGGTATTGTAAGACAACAGAAACTATTAAACATTAGCAATATTAGTGGCCTGTTAATTTTTTAGGCCACTAAAAATAAATGAAATATTATGAATAGACCTGTTGCTCAAGAGTTTGTTTTTTTTTTGAGATATCCCAGAAAAAATAATGAGATGCAAGAGCAGAAAAATGTTTACCATATTGACAAAGAATATGAGACAGTAATCATATTGTCTCCCATAGACATGTCTCCCATAATCATGTCTTGCTGAGAAGGCCGGAGTAGAGGGGGAAGGGGGGTGGGGGAGAGTGGGAGAGACAGAGATGTTTGCTTGTCTTGAATGATGCTAAAACTCAGAACTATGGCAGACAAAGTCCAGTAAGAGGAAGAGTGTGAGGAGGTGGAGGAGATCATACCTACAGGACTGTGCTTAGGTAGTGACATTGGTTATCTGCAGACTCCTCAATGGCTGCTGCCCTTAAGACGAGTCAAATACAAGACAAGATGAGACGATGGAGGCAGTGAATGAAAGAAGTCTGTAAATAAAAGTGAAGTAGAGACCTGTCATAGAAATCCAGAAAAGGCTTCTCCACCAGATTGTCAGTCTACCAGCCTCAATCAATACACTTGCTTTTGTGTAAGCAGGTGTCTTAGTCAGGGTTTCTATTCCTGCACAAATATCATGACCAAGAAGCAAGTTGGGGAGGAAAGGGTTTATTGAGCTTACACTTCCACATTGCAGTTCATCACTAAAGGAAGTCAGGACTGGAACTCAAGCAGATCAGGAAGCAGGAGCTGATGCAGAGGCCACGGAGGGATGTTTCTTACCGGCTTGCTTCCCCTGGCTTGCTCAGCCTGCTCTCTTATAGAACCCAAGAATACCAGCCCAGAGATGGAACCACCCACAAGGGGCCCTCCCCCCTTGATCACTAATTGAGAAAATGCCTCACAGCTGGATCTCATGGAGGCACTTCCCCAACTGAAACTCCTTTCTCCATGATAACTCCAGCCTGTGTCAAGTTGACACACAAAAAAGTACAGCAGGGTTGCTTTATGGCCAGGGAAGGAATGATAGCACTGTCCCTATTCACATTTTAATTCAGTGATAGACTTTGGTATAGTTGCAGAAGATTGGATGAAGACATAGACATTTTGGGGGCACTTATAGCTCTTGTTTAATTCTTCAAAACTGTATCAGTTGATGTGACTCCACTTGCACAGAAAATGTTGCTTGAGGTTCCATATTTCTCTTTGCTGCTTCTGTAATAACCCTGGAAGGAGAGGGAAGCTATTAAAGGGAATACGTGGATGGTACAATGTTACCTTGTTAGCAGGTCTGAAGCAAGGCAGTATTCAGCATGGGGTGCGTAGCACAGATCATGTGAAATAATAATAGTTTAGTACACCATTCTGGTAGAGTGGGAGTTTGAAGGCCAATTAGACAGAACAATTTTTTCTAATGTGTCAAAATAATGCAAGTAGTTGCACTAAATAAATTCCTGCTGGTGTACTGCTGTGAAAATGGAATGATTAATAGCCTTCAGTATTATTCCCACTTAGTTTGAGACACAATGGACTAATATAGATCTCCAGGAAAAATACTTTTCTATACGCATATTACAAGTCTCCTTTATTTAATTGCTTTCTTGGTGTTAGGTATGCCCTCAAGTCACTTTAGTGTTTTTCCATTTTAACATGAAACCAGAGGTCCTACAACTGGGCATAGGTTTTGCTATTAAAACCTACAATAATTTTCGCACATAGAAATAGCAACCAATAAGCTCACCATCAGTGAAATGCTCACAAAAACCTGAACCAAGTCATGTTTTATAGAAATACCCAATTGTTTTCAACTGCAATATTTGTTCCATGACTCTCAAACAAAAGTAACATTAAAAAAGATGAAGTAAGGACATGACTTAGCATACGGCACTAGCCACACAGCACCCTTGTAAATGCAGCCTTAAGAAGCAAAAATAGAGGGTCCCTAAGAGCGAACTCTGATTGGACAAAAGACCCTCTCTCAAAGGATAAGGGGGAAGAAAACTAAAAAATTCCCAATACCAGCTTTGCACATCTACACAAACAGGCATACAAGTATACATGCATACACATGTACATATGGCCATACACATATGAACATGCATACACATGCATGTGCATCTCAGCTACTTGTATACATTAAAAAAAGAAAAATAATTTTTAAATGAAAACTAAATAAAAAATTATCGGTGTCAAAACCCCATAACATTAAATAAACTGACAGAGTAGATAGTATTGATAAAGTGCTCATGTGCTTGCATTCCTGTGTGAGTGTGTACGTGTGTGTGTGTGTGTGTGTGTGTGTGTGTATGCAGGCATGCTAGTACTAGGGGGTACCTGATGAATGCATAAAGTATCAGATCTCCTGGAGCTGGAATTAAGTTGATTGCAACCACCTGGATTGGGTATTAGGAACTGAACTCTGATCTTCTTAAAGGACAGCACATGATCTTAACCACTGAGCTATCTCAAACTACAGAAGGTTTTCTTGTTACAGAATTGTGTTAGTTATCTTTCCATCATTGTCACAAAATTCTGGGAAAAAAAAATTAAGCAGGGGAAAGTTTTATTTCAATAGTAGTTTACAGTGGTTTTTTGTTGCTGTTTTTGTTTTTTGCTTTTTGTTGTTGTTGTTTTTGTTTAAGATCAACTGGATCTACTGCTTCAAGCCTGAAGCAGTGGGAAGCAGAATGCTCCAGAGGATGGAGTGGATGGTACAATACACCCCTGAAACGTGTGCTCACTGACCTATTTCCTACAACAAGATCCTGCCTTCTAATAGCAATCCGGATGTAAAAACATCAATCCTGTAACCCGGCTATGGTGTTAACCCTTTCATATCTCAATGGCTTCTCAAGAGTCCCACCTGAAATTTAGGGAAGAGCACTTCATATCCCAACCATAACAGAAGTAAAATTGTACTGTGCTGTTTTGTGGTTTTGTTTGGTTTCATGATAATTTCTTGCTATAAAGACCAGGGTGGTTTCAAACACATGATCCTTCCAACTCAGATTCCCAAGTGCTAAGATTATAGGCATGGGCTCACACACGCTTTGGTTATCCCTTATAGTTTGTTAATTTAATAAGCCTGAACTTTTATACAGACTTCTACATGAAATGTTTTGCTTGAAAACATATGCATTAGTAGTCAGTTACTTTCAGCACATTCACACTCCAAAAAATATGAAAGTAGAATATAAACAAACTTAGGTATCTATCGATTTTTGCTAATCATGCTTTGGCTTTAGTATGTCCCCTGAAGAGTGTGTATTGACATTTCAATCCTCAGTACAGCAGTGCTAGAAGGTAGGCCTTTAGGAAAGTAATTAAGCTGGGAGAGCTTGCCCTCACAGATGCATTAATGCTCTGAGGGTTCCTTGAGTCTGAGTTCTTCATTGGAGATCAAATCAGTCTCCCTTTATCCACCTCTGCTTCTCTCTGAACCTCTGTCTCTGTCTTGCCAAACCCTGCTCTCTCTCTCTCTCTCTCTCTCTCTCTCTCTCTCTCACTCTCTCTCTCTCCTCCTCCTCTCTCCCTCCCTCCTCCACCTCTCTCCCTCCCTCCTCCCACTCCTTCCCTCCTTCCCTCCCTCCCTCTCCCCCTCTTTCTTCACCCCCCCCCCATTTTTTGTTTTGTTTCTCTTCTCTTTCTGTCTGTCTCTCACTCCTCTGCATTCTGACACCTTACAACCTAGCAAGAACTCCTGTTCTAAGTGCTATTCTCCGGATCTCAGATTTCTTGGCCTTTTAAAGCATAACCCAATTGATTTCTGTTCTCTATGCAATTAATTTTGTGTATTTCCCTCAGAAGAAAATTTGCAAATGTAATAAGCCAGCATACAGATTAATAGTCTCATTTCTCAGGAAGTTGGAGTTTTGACTGAATATTAAAAAGCAACCTGCAGATAATAAATTGCATTTTATTTAACATTTCAAATGAAGAAATATAATGGATAATTGCTGTAATCACTTAGAAATTGAACTGATATTAGTGGCTTTGCATAGCCCCTAAAAATAAGTGATGTCCATTGGTAGGTAGGAGGGCTCTCAGTGGGATACTGACCAAAGGTTTTCATTTTCCTTAAACATAGACTAAAAAGGGTGCCCATAAAAAGTGCAAACCTCTCATGATCTTATATGGCTGTCTTTAAAAATCTTTTCACAGAAAACTGGATCATTGCAAAAAGTAAGCAATTTTTCTTATGAAAATATATAGCAAATAGAAACCAATTTTGAAGTTGATAAACATTTTTATAGTAAATGAACTACTGAGTATGTTTATCCTTTTGGATATTAGCCCTATTTTCCTTTGTATTATTATATTGCAGCATGTTCGGTCTCATCACAATCATAACAAGGAAAGCAAAACAAAGACAATTGAATAACAAGATGGCAATATGTACATATAAGTGATATAAGTGACTTGTTCACTTAATAATATAGTCCTTTTAACAAGTAATGCAAACTTATGCAATAAATTAAATATTAATTGACAGAGAGAAATAAGAAAAATAAACTTATTCTTATTCTGCTTTTATTATGTATTGATTATGTGGTATGCCCTTATTTTAAATATTTATGCTGTCATTTTATATGTTAGTATTAATTTAGCTGCTCTGGATATTTTTCAAGCAAGGCAAAATAGGTTATTTTTGAGTAATGACATTAGAACTTCTTGTCTCGCTGTTACATAATTTATTACCAAATCATTTCTCTCAGTATCTTAAAATGAACTCCAGACTTGGAGGGAGAATTTGCTTTCTTGAATACTGAAATGTTTAACTTCCAAATGATTAAAAGCGTCTAAATGGGTAATATTTCTTATATGGCATGCTCAAATTGTGGACAATGTTAAGGTAAAATCTCAGTGTTTATCTACATTTTGAGCTGTAGGAGAAAGTTTTGTAGGTGTAATAGTCATGATATAATAGAGTGAGTTTATCATATGTACCGACAGTAAAGGGTTCACGAGTAATCAGCTAATGGTTCTACTTTAAATGTAAAAGGCTCAGAACCTGTAGGTAGTATAATGCTAATAGATACAACATTACAAGATACAGCAATCTTTTGATCTACTAAAGAGACCACCACCGCATCATGCTAGATGAGGATGGCGTGAATGCAGATGAGCAGAGACAGAGGCCATGTTGTGGACTGCCTGATCGCTGCCAATCATCACCACGTGAGAAGATCTCACCATCGAGGTCTCAGCTTCCTGGGAACAATCAGCACCTTGGCAGCAGCTGAGGAAAGGCTGTGCCCCTGTCTTTAATCATTGGATTTTAAATATATCTGTTCTGCAGTTAACTTTAAACGTTCATGATTTACTACATAATTGGCAGGGTGATATTTTTATCTGATATTATTCACAGAAATGATTGTCCTCTATGTCATATATACTAACTTTTGGCATTTTGGTGTCAGACTGATGATAGCTTCATAAACCAAATTGAAATGTTATTCTTTTTTGGACTGGATCCTGAAATAGTTTATAAGGTGAACATCATATATTCTTATAGGTGAGAGTATAGACTCTTCTTTCATGGAAAATAGTCTGTTGGGATAGAAAGATAATAGAAGCCACAAGCCCATGATGTCTGCTACTAGACAGTATCTCTTAAAAAGAACAGGAGAAATGCACCCATATCTCTTAAAAAGAACAGGAGAAATGCACCCATGAAATTGCAATTATTTGGTTGTCTGAACTAGACTGGCATAATGATAACCACCAGTTGATATACCAACACTAAAGGAAATTCCCTAAGGCCCCTGCCTACCTATATGCAGAGCTATGGGGGCAGGCAAAGTCTCTCTGAGAGGGGCTAAATAAGTTTCTTCTACAAATGACCTACCAAATAGGTTTTCCAAAACCAATATGTGTGTGTATGTGTGTGTGTGCACAAGACTGTGTGTATATATATAAACACACAGTCTTGTGCACACACACACACACACACACACACACACACACACACATATATATATATATATATATATATATATATATATATATATATATATATATATATATATATAAGCAATGATAAATGGACTCAGTGATTATATGCTGTAGAAATTATTTAATTCCAACTGACCTTTGGCCCTTTAGTTTCAAGATAAAAGGCACACACAGCCTTCATATTTACAATAATCCTCAAACAGCACAAGAGCTGGGTGAAATCTACCCTCCAGGCTGTTAGAATCTGCTTTCCTATCAATAATCCTGAGTCATCACTTACTACTTATTATGTTTCATCTAGACTGCTCTTGACTCCAATGGGCAGCCCTCAGGGCGGTGTGTTTGCGGCTGCTCCTGCACCTTCTACTTCTCACAGCTCTCCTCCAAACCCTAGCTCCAGAAACTGGAACTCCACCTATGCCTCTTCTGTTGCCTGATAGCTGCAGAGAATCCCCTTAGGGAAGGTATAGGCATATATCATATTTTTTGCATCTTTAATGCTAACAATTTTGTCTTCTTCAATTTTCATTTGTGTTTATTTAATTTTGCTTCTAAAGCTCTAATGTTTAAACTATATTTTAGACTTAAAACTTCACATTCAAATCATAAAAGTTACCCAAATATTTAATTTAATAGTAACTTTGACACATAGACTTCCATTCAGTTTTTGAAATGAAAATTTGTATGTGATACTTTGTTGTCATGGCAAAATGGTTTTCTCTTTTGATCATATCAAATATTTGGTTTATAAGCAAAATTCTCTCTATTCTGGATGGATCAGTCTCTACGTCTTCTGTACAGGGGTCACACAGAGACTTCCCTTCCCTTTCTTTCTCTTTTAGCTCAATTTAACCCTTTTCTAGAGGTAATGCTTTAGTAAATCCTTCACTTTGTCTAAAGCACATCCTCAAATCAGACTCTCATTCTCCTATGAATACAAACCGCTGGGAGGGATTTTCTTGTTTGTGTGCATATGATTGCAAGACTGACCCCTTGACCCTTTGTGTTGGGTAGCTAGTTTCAGGTCTCATCCAAGGCAGAGGTTAATGCTTCCTTTCTCAGGAAGTCATGAGTTGCCTGAAGGTCTTTGTCTAGGGTTGAGACTCCATGAGCATGCCATCAGCATAATTCACATTGATAGCACAGGAATCATTTCGGAAAATGGGGAAGAAAGTTTGTAAGAGCCAGAATATGAGTATGTCTGCTACGAAGCATTCATTTACAAAAATAGATGCACAAAGAAGTTCTGAACAAGGTCTATGCCAATGGGTCTTTCTTGAATGGTCCACATCCTCCCTTAATCAGTACTTATTTGTCCCTCTTATAAAGCTTTTTAGTTGTTATGTTTTGTTTTGTTTTTCTTTGATAATCCTTCCTCCCAGGATGTTTTATGTATTTCTGTGCTTTAATATTGGCTTGAACTTTATAGTCAGTCAAATACCACTCAACCATTTGTCTTAGATTTTTCTGGCTTAAAATGTAATGTAATATTTTTATTTTCTACCAAACTTCACATATGTTATGAGATTATACATTTTCTTTCCAGTAGCTTTTTTCTCTTTTTCTAATTGCTACTTTTACCTAACATGTAATTATTTCTATGATGGGAATATCTTAGTGAATATCTAAAGAGAGCACACTATTTAATGTTATTTTGTTTTCTGGAAATCTCCTTGTTTCCCAGTTGGAACAAACTTTTAATTTTTTATATTGACTTATTTTCATATATCTGACTACCACTTCATAAAGATAAAGTGAATTTGGTAATTAGTTTATAAATAAAAGTAAAGAGTTCTTTCTTTCTCTGAATAAAAATTTGGCTGACTCTAAGGGTAATGAGTCAGACAACCAGCTTTCAGTTGGAATACACTTAAAACTCCAAAATTAGAAAGGATTTACATCGAGGTGCCAACAGCTGAATTAGCTGCTTTTTATCTTTTGAGAGAATTCTATTGAGTTATTTAGAGCACTGTGCTCAGCTGGAGGTTTCTGGGTGCTTTCTCACAGGAGTCTGTGTGTGGAGGCTTGGGCGGAGGTGTGGCATGCCCATGTTTCCATAATGCATAACATTTCCACATTGGAATCTAAATGCCCTCCTCTTCCTCCTTTCTGACAGGATTGCAGAGTGAGCTTGAGCTACCTGTTGGCATCCTTAGTTCACTTTGGTCTTCCTTCCATAAAGTTGGGGGAGCATTTAGTCTGCCGATACCCTGCTTTTTAGTCCTGCTTAGGAATGCAGTATCAGTCATTTCCAATAATTCTATTGGTTTTTTGTTGTTGTTGTTGTTGTTGTTGTTGTTGTTGTTGTTGTTGCTTTTGTTTTACTAGCATTGGTGGAGTTGAGCTCAGGGCATTCATCTATGCTGTTGATTAAGAATGGCTAATGTATTGCCAGTGCTTTTTGAAAATGTAACCGGGACTGGAGAGATGGCTCAGTAGTTAAAAGCACCAACTGCTTCCAAAGGTCCTGAGTTCAAATCCCAGCAACCACATCCCTCACAACCATCCATAATGATATCTGACACCCTGAAGACAGCTACAGTATACTTACATATAATAAATAATACATCTTTAAAAAAATAATAAAGAAAACATAACCAAATATTTGACTGAAATGTTTTAAGAACATTAATAATAAAATTCTAATAACAAAAACGATTAGAATATCTCATTATTATCATCCTTCCTGATCCTCACAGCAGACTGCAATCCATGCAGCTTTGCAGTCCTCAGATGTAATGCATTTAAAACACAGAGACTGCACCTCTAAAATTATGGTTCCAAATGTTTTGCAATGTTTATAAAATATTTATCTGGTTATCATGGAGTACTTTGTGAGTATTTATTGTGGAGAGACAAAGCAAAAGTTAGAAGGCTTAGTATTATTAAGTAACAACAACACACACACTCCGTTCCAAATTAAAAATGTCTTTGTATTTGTGAGGAGTTACCAGCTGGGATTAATGGTACGGTTTTCTTTGTAGAAGAAAAGAATGACAGGCAAATTTAAAGAGAAGTCACACCACATATTCACGAGAGAAGATTTTTCTCCTTTGCAAATGTTCATATTGTTCTCTGAATCTTTTTCCAATTATGGAGTTCAGAGAGCATGCAGGCTGCAGAGTGAGATTTGCTGTGTTCACAGCATGTTCACCACAGTGGTGTAGACTCAGGGTCACCAGACTGCAAATGAGACCTTAGACTTGAAAGCTTGTAAGATCTCTTTCCTCTATCTCTCCCTGCTTCCTTCCTGCTTTTCTTCATTTTCCAGACTGTTGAAAAAAGTGAAAATGGGTGGTTTTAATGTTTTAAGAATGAAATTAAACCATTAATTGAACATTCACACTGACATTAATTCTTATGTTGCTGCATGTCTCCAAATTTGACATCATTTGGAAAGCTAACTAAACACATATTAGTTTCCATTTCTCCTTTGGACATGAAGTTCTATTGATGAATGGAACAATATTGGAACCCATATCAGTAAGTTCTGACACACACATGCAGAGTATTATTCTGTGGGCTTGTAAAAGAATTGTAAAGGGGGCATGAGGGTGTCACAGAACCTGATTGGCTCTGTTATAATTGGGCCCTGGAGACGTACCAGCCCGCTGTGGCTTCCAGCTTTTCTTTGGAGTACAGCAAAACGTCACTCCTTTCTTACTTGTTTCATTCCTATTTGGGTTCAGCATCAACTTAAATTGTAAAGATGTTAGTACTGAAATATTTCCGAGGGAAAACTTTACATAAACTTCATGGGCAATGAAAGTACTTGGTACATCAGATCATATTTTGTCAAGTTGTGTAAGTTTTGGTGTTTGTGTTTATCTTATTGACTAACTGACCATTTATGATATTATCTAAGTAGGATTAAAAATACCTGGAGTTGTGTAGATATAGAAGTTGCAGGATTGGTAATTATAAAATCTTAATCCAAGATTACTTACGTGTCTAAGCATAGCAAGGTGCCCTCACTGGCTTGAGGTGAAGTGGTTATCTGTGCAGGGTTTGATACTTTGCGGACATAGTGTTCCTACTGCTGTGTTTCCTCTAATGTCAAATGTTTAGACATTGTTTTATAAATCATTTCTCATTCATTATAAGACGAGTAAATGAGCTTGGGTCATGGTTTGAATCGTATTTGTTAATGAGCTGAATTCTTTTTCCAAAGTTCCACTTCTCCTTGCTTCTCCGCCTCACGCGGGACTCATCGTATTTGTGCTCCTAGTCTTTCTTTTTTTATAATTAAATTGTTTATGACAATTTCTTAAATGCTGTTTTTCTCACTATTCTAATAATGCAACTCATGATCTATCAGTTCTTTTGTATGCATTTTGTGAAATGTGTGTGTGTGTGTGTACATTGTGTGAACAGATGTGTGCAAGTTTGCAGAAGCTAGAGGAAAGTGTCAGTGTTTGACTATCACTCTCCTTCTTCCTTTGAGGCAATGGGGTGTGTGGATGAACCTGGAGCTTAGAGTTGTTAGAGGTGTTTGTTTGTTTGTTTGTGTATGTTTGTTTTTCCGCTAACATCTCCTTGACTCCGCCATTGTAAGTGCTGGGTTACAGTAATGTCTGAAGCCACACCCAGCTTTGACATGGGCTCTGGGTTCCAAGCTGTCTGATGTTCGGACAGCCATCCCTCCAGCCCTGTGCTCTATTAGTTCTTGTTCTCCCCCCTTTAGACTGGACTTACCGAGGCTTGCATAGACTGTTGAATTTATGCTTTAATTATCTAGTTTTTAATAGCTTTGAACAGTATGGCCTTTAAGAAAGGTGGTGAAATGTAGGAAAGAAAATGTGGCTAGCTTGCCACTAATAAATAAACTAAAAATTAGATTTTATAAATCTGAGCACAGAGATGAACTAATATTTATAAGAAATTTTTGTGTTTCAGGAGATGATGGAAAAAACAAATTTGTACTGTATAGCTCTTCGAACATGGAAATGACGAAACTATTCTAAGTAAATTCAGTAATGTTTGCAAGCTAGATGATTAGGTAGTTCAATAATCTGAAATGCCTGAAGTCAGGGGATGACACCGTGTCCTCTGGAAAACTCTTAAATTTTTTTACTTTCACAAGACAGATTAATGCTAACTTTCTTAATATTTGTTTGAGGCACTGTATAGTGCTTCTATACAGTGACCAATTTCAGAGACACAGAATTTTGAATCTAATGGTATCAGATCATGATCAAAACCAGAGCTATTTTCTCCTCCAAGCAGTTGAACAGTGGCTCTTCCTACTTCTCCCACCTGCCGCTACCTTCCTCCCTTAGTCCATAGTCCTTGCTTTCTGTTTGGAGCCTATTCTTGTGCTGCCTGAGCCTCGTCTTTCACCCACATACATCCTGCTGCTCTGCAGGTAACCATGACAATATTTCACAGCGCTGAGGTTATGTGACACATAAAATGTTGCCATGCTGTCTTAAATGTATTAGTAAGCACACCTTTCCCAAAATATACACAAACAAATACCAAATTAAAGTCGTATGACATTTCAAAAGTCTCCCAACACTGTAATCAATTGGTGTAATGAGTAGGAAGAAATCAGGCTGCCTTCGCTAGGACTGAGTGAAAGCTTATGACTCCTTTCTAACACAAAATTGGAATCTTAATCTTTTCCTAAGTTTATTTTAAAAATTTTTTAATAGGGCTGGAGAGATGGCTCAGAGGTTAAGAGCACTGACACCTCTTCCAGAGGTCCTGAGTTCAATTCCCAGCAACTTTGTGGTAGCTCACAACCATCTGTAATGGAACTCAATGCCCTTTTTCTGGTGTGTCTGAAGACAGCTATAGTATATTCATATAAATAAAAATAAATCTTTAAAAAATTTCTTTAATTTCCACCTCCTTAAGATTCATATTAGTAGAAATATTTGGCAAGAAGAGGAATAAACATGAAAGTAGAGACAGTTCCTTATTTATAACTTTAAAGAAAAATGCAAGTAATTGTAAATTGCATAATAATTCTAATCAGAATCAACAACGGTCCAGCATGAAGAAAGCAGTTAAGGATTGAGAAGATTAAGATTCATTATGATATGCATTTCCCTGATAACTAGGTATGCTGAACATTTCTTCAGGTGCTTCAGGGCCATTTGAGTTTCCTCAGTTGAGAATTCCCTGTTTAGCTCTGTACCCCATTTTTAATAGGGTTATTTGACTCTCTGGAGTCTAACTTCTTGAGTTCTTTGTATACATTGGATATAAGTCCTCTATCAGATGTAGGATTAGTAAAGATCTTTTCCCAATTTGTTAGTTGCCATTTTGTCCTATTGACTGTGTCCTTTGCCTTACAGAAGCTTTGCAGTTTTATGAAGCCCATTTGTCGATTCTTGTTCTTAGAGAGCATGAACCATCCACCTCACACAGATCAGAATGGCTAAGATGAAAAACTCAGGGGACAGAAGATGCTGGAGAGGATGTGGGGAAAGAGGAACACTACTCCATTGTTGGTGGGATTACAAACTAGTAAAACCACTCTGGAAATCAGTTTGTTGGTTCCTCAGAAAATTAGACATAGGATCTGAGGACCCAGCTATACCACTCCTGGGCATATACCTGGAAGATGCTCCAACATGTAATAAGGACACATATTCTACTATGTTCATAGATGCCTTATTTATAATAGCCAGAAGCTGGAAAGAACCCAGATGTCTTTCAACAGAGGAAGGGATACAGAAACTTTGGTATATATATAAAATGGAGTACTATTCAGCTATTAAAAACAATGAATTCATGAAATCCTTAGGCAAATGGATGGAACTAGAAAGTGTCATGCTGAATGAGGTAACCCAATCACAAAAGAACACACATGGTATGCACTCACTGATAAGTGGATGTTAGCCTCAAAATAAACAAATAAACAAATTACAATTCACAGATCACAGGAAGCTCAAGAAGAAAGAGGACTGAAGTGGGGGTGCTTTGGGTCTTCTAAGAAACAGAACAAAATAAAGAAGCAATAATGGAGACAAAATGTGGAACAGAGACTGAAGGAAAAGCCACCCAGAGACTGCCCTACCTGGGGATTCATCCTATAGTCACCAAACCCTGTCACTATTATGGGCAACAAGAAGTGCTTACCGAAAGGAGCCTGTCATGATTGTCTCTGGAGGAACTCTGCCAGAGCCTTACACATACAGAGGCAGATGCTAGCAGCCAACCATTGGACTGGGCTTGGGATCCCTAATGGAAGAGTTGGGCAGAGGACTGGAGGAGCTGAAGGGGTTTACAGCGCCATGGGAAGAACAGTGAGGTCGGCCACCCAGATGCCCCAGGACTCCCAGGGACTAAACCATCAATCAAGGGGCACACATGGTTCCAGCCAAAAATGTGGCAAAGGAATGCCTTGTCTGGCATTAGTGGGAGGAGAGGTCCTTAGTCCTGTGAAGGCTCAATAGATGCCCCAACAAAGGGAATTCCGAGGGCAGGGAGGAAGTAGGAATAGGTTAGGTGGAGGGGCATATACTTGGAAGCAGGGGGTGGGGAGAGGGGTTGAGGTTTTTCGGGGAGGAGGGAAACTGGGAAAGGTTTTAGCATTTGAAATATCAATGAAGATTATATTCAATAAAAAATAAAAAGAAGATTAAATATGATATCTTAATTAGACTGCATGTAGAAGAGGGTCTGCATGTTCATGTGTTTGGATGACTTCCATAATCTCAAGAGGATAAAGCAGTTTGTGTAAGATGATACAACATCATCTAACATTTTATCACCAATGCTAATCTTAGTGTTTGAATGATACTTATTTACTCTACTATAAAACTCTCCGGTAATACTAAAATTCCCATGAATCAATAACCACAGTGATCGGGATCACTGGGTTATCTTTTGAGGGATTTATAATAAATCCATTAAGAGCACATAGTGACTCCTATTTACGGGTTCACATACTATCTCTTTCTTTCCTAGTCTGGACTACCTGTGGAGTACCTGCTCACTGAATTGTGATAAAAGCTTAAATTCTATTAAAACAAAACTTTTATGATTTTACCATTAATGGAAGCACTTAGGTAAATGCAGAATAAACAAAACATATCAGACAGCATCCCAGACCTTCATGGATGCATAATTGAACTGGTATTATTTATGTCTTCTTTAGAATTTTCTGTAAATGTTTTTTCTCTTACTAAAGTGGTGAATACGTGATGATAAACATAGATGCACACGTTCTTAGATGTGCCCAATGGATGACTATGACCGAGGCCTAATTTTCAAGTAAAGTGTGCAATGCTCTGTCTTTCCTCTATATTTGCTTATTTCATGCTATATCTTAGTAACAGAGTCAGTATCATGTCCACTATTAAACTCATGAAAAAACAGCATTTTTTTTCCCAGCTTCTCACTTCCCTTAGCATGAGAGTGGCCAGCAGTGTGTGCATGAGCACTGAAGCTGCTCGCAAGTCTTGGCTTTTGCTGCCCCATCTTTTTATCAGCATCGTTCCTCTGCCTGACACTTCCCATCATTTGTGTTCATTATTATTACAGGATGAGTTCAGGTAAATATTGCTCTTGAAATATTTTAAAATATTTAAAATTGTATCATTGATAATAAATAAAAGCACACATACTATTAATAATGTGGAATGGTTGAAGGATTGTTCTGTGTACTGTGATCAGTGCTTTATACACATCACCTCCATCTCCGCGTTAGTTTCCTTTGCTGCCATACAAACAGCCACCACACTTTAGTGGCTCAAGGTCTAAAGACGACAGAGATAAAGGAGAAATGAAGAACAACGAAAAGATTAAGTAAAAAGGGTTCAAAGTAGATCCAAGTAACATTGGCTTTACAAAATAATGGAAAGACCTTGCATGGATTTACATGTTGACAGTAATAACACACAAAGCAAGGAGAGCACACGATGAGTGACACTCCTCAGTGTCTGCACCTTTGGGCACCGTCACTTTCAAGAAGATCACAGTGTAGTCGTTACAGTAATCGTTAACACGGTGAGGGCATATTATTGAAAGACAAAATAAGGCATAAAATGGAAAGGAAACACCATTTAAAACATCACTTAAAACCTTTAGAAGGAAGAAGCCCAAAAGAAGCAGACAGACTGACTACAGAGGCGGCGAAGACACAACTGAAAAGCAGACAGGCAGACAGAACACAGAAGGTCGTATAGACGCGGTAGAAAGCCAGACTAAATACAGAAGGCAGTGTAGACACAACTGAAAAGTATTATCTCTGGAAACTGAACAAGGTCTGCAGATGCTGTGTAAAAATTTTTGAAAACTTGTGCCTTCACAAACAGTATCTTTAAATTTAAAAAAAAAAAAGAAAAGAAAAGAAAAAAAAGAAGGCTGAGGGCTGAGACTGTAGCTTTAATTGTAGAACTTTTCTACCATGGCCAAGGCCTTGATCTCAGAGCTGCATACAAAGAAACATGGGACTGGGATTAGAAAGGGGAAAATATATATGCAAATAACAAGCAAAAATTCTAATGGTAGCATCGCTTCATTACTACATATACAGAGAAAACCATTCCCACCAACCAGGAGTGACATTTGACAATTCATCTATCAAATCCGAAGGATGAGGATAGCAATTTTAGACTTTTATAAATCTGCTAACCTTGTCTCAAGATACATAAAACAGAAGCACATAGAACTAATGCATATAGTGTATGTGAGACTAACACATATATCACTAACAGAAGAGGGAAAAGTCAGTAGGGTTGGAGAAGATTTTACACATTTTTTAGTGGTAAAAAAGTTCTGATTGACATATTAATACACATCGCTTCTACCGTAGAGAATTCACATTCTTTTCAGGCTCACACAGATCATATCATGAAATTGCCCACGTACCCAGGTGAGCAAGTGTCAACTCTTTCGGAGGAACTGAAATAGCACTAAGACTCTGATCACAGAGCTGAGGACAAAAAGAAAATCGCCACAGATGTGCGGCTTAAGCAAGCACCTACGAAGAAACTATGTATCAGAGCAAAAAAGTCCTAAGTGAAATTTGAAACTATTCTAAATAATAATAGCGAAAAACTTCCTATTAAATCATACGGTGGATGACAGGTGGCACATTTAGTGAGAAAGGTAAAAAGGGACAATAAAGACCAAACAAGCAATAACCTGGCATTAGCTCGAGAAGTCGGTAAGGCACAGCGCTGTGATTCAAAATGGGATTTCTCATTAAAAGGAATCAGAAGGCTTACTCTTTTAGGGGCAGCTCAATTCCCAACTTCAGGCAGGAAATGTGCAAGGGAACCCTGAGCGATCCTGCTGTGCCTAGAGGTAATAAGGATGCCAAAGCCCCTGGGATTCCAAAGCACACTGTTGAAGAGGTTTGAGGATGATAACCTTGTATGGCAAATTCCCTACGCAGCGTTACTGATGAGACAGAGACAGAAAGAAGCTCTGAGGACTACGAAAAGGCTTATAGTTGAAGTGGGTGCTGATTCATAAACAGAGAAAGAAAAATAACCCAGTTTGGAACTCACAACTTAATAACGAATGCAGGAAAACATCATGGACGGGCGCCAAACCATTCCGTAAAAAGTGCCGGGGAGGAAAACAACTGCTAGTCTCTAAACCTTAGCGTAGATAACTTATCAGGTACAATGTCAAAGGTTTTTACATTGAAATAATCAGGCAGTCACTGTTTTAAGCACATGATCAAATTTAGTCTCGCCAAAAGCTGGACCACATAATACTGCGTACCTAACACTTTGAATAAGAAGTATATAACACAGCCTGAGACGTTTCCTTACCAGGAAATTGTCTAACATGAATCGAATCATGTGGAAAGCACAAAGACAAATACAAAATGAGGAAAATTCTGTTAGGACAGCTAGCCTCGACTACCATAAAGCAATCGATATCATAAACTGCAAAGGCAATCTAGATTAAGAGAGACAAATGAGTCCAGACAGGCAACTGTACGGTGTCAGCTCTAATAGAATCTGGGAAAAGAAAGGAGATGCGAAGATATTTTGAGAGTTGGAAATATTCACATTTTGACTCATAAAATTTTTGTATATTTCCTTTCATGTAAAATGATCTTTGTGTGTGTGTGTGTCTGTGTGCACTCGCACGCGCATGCGCATGAATACTAGTGTAACCATGGCCAATTTGGCTTGCAACAACACAAATTAACTATTACATAGTTCTGAATGTTAGAAATCCAGCACGGATCTCACCTCAATGAAACTGAAATACAAACGGCTATGTTCCCTGCAGAAACGTAACCCCTGCTTCTTTAAGCTTTTAGAGGATGCTGACACTCTTGTCTCTTGGTCAGTTTATCTGTATTCCCGGTTAACACTGCTGCATCCTGTTAATAATTAGACATTGCAAGCTTCCTCCGACCACAGTGAGAATGCTGTTTTTTTCTCTTAAAAATCCAAGTGGTCCCTGCTGGCAATGGGCAAAGAGACGCCTTGTTTGCGGCGGTGTGCGCATGTCAGTGAGGGGCAGAGCGGACAGCAGCCCTTTGTTCATCCTAGTGTGATGGATGGCTTGGTGACCAAAGCTGCCTTATGCCTAGGACTTTAAAAAAATCAAATCCAAGCAGTGCAGCATGGGAGGACGACAGAGGTCTGCAGATCACCATGCCACCCACAGACCTGCCCTCCCGCCCCTGGCACAGGCAGGCCACAGACACCCGCTTGCCACCATACCATGCAGCGCAGATGGAGGATGTCACACAGGAGCTCTCCAGCTGCATGGCCAGCCTGTAGCGTGAGCCACCACAAAGTGTGAGTGTCCGGTAGTCAGGTGGGAGAGCAAGAGAAGTAGAACAGCTTGAGCAGTATGAGGAGAGACGGACCGGAGCTCTAGGATGGAGAGGAGTCGGCCATGGCGCCTGGATCCGTGGTGAGGGCCCATCTGGTGTTGCCGCTGCGGGCCTTGAGCGTGGAGGAGCTAACCCTGTCCCTCGGTAGCTGGGGCACTCAGGAGAGCCGCTGCTGCACCTTGCCTGGACAGCACGGGGGAACTGACCCTGGTGGCAGGCTGGCAGGTGAGCCAGCCCCAAGGACAAGAATACCGGAGAGCTGGTCCCCACCACCCGTCTGCCATGAGGTGGTGTGGTGGCTGAACATGGGATGCCTTACCTCCTGGGTCCTTACCACCTGTGGCGGTCAGAAGAACCAGCCTGTGTCCCTCGCCAGGGAACTCAGAGAAGCACTCAAGAAAGCAGGCCCTGCACCTCATCTAGGCAGCACAGTACTGATTGAGGGGGCACACACACGTGAGTCAGCCCTGAGGGAATGAGGGCAGGAGAGCTGGCCCAGCCCCTCACGGGCTGAGGACGTGGGAGACTGGGCCCAGAGCCGTAACTGAGCAGCATAAGGAGGCTGGCGTACAGGTGACAAAGACAAGAGAGCAGGAAAGCTGGCCCTGCCTCCTGATGACGTGGCACGGGGTGGCCTAGCTGGAGCAGTGCATTTGTCCTGGGGGACCAGATGAGGGAGAGCTAGTGTTCTCACCAGCTCAGTGTCGCCAGATCTGAGTTGGCTCATCCCAAAATCTATAGCATCTATAAAGAGTTGGGAAGCAGGAAAAGGGCCAGGCTCGCTGATCAGAAGCTGCGGGATCTCCACGATGCGGGGCAACAACAGAATCACGGGAAGGAATCCTGACAAGGATCCAACAGTGATGGTATCCTAGAAGTCAGAGATCCGGAACCAGAGCAGTGACTCATGGCCATGAGCATTTACATAAGAAGATGTATGGACAGAGGGACAGACTGGGGCACACTTGAGCTTCCCTGATGAGATGTTTCCTATGTTTTGTTTTTATTGTCATTGTTTTGTGTGCGTGTGTTTTATTTTGGGTAGGATTTTGCAAAGGGCAGATATGAGGCGACGGGGAGATGTGCGGGATTCAGATGCATGGTGTGAAACTCACGAAGAGTCAATAAATTTAAAAAAAAAGAAGATCTAAGTGGTTACATTGGGTTTACTCAACTAATCAACTAATTCAACCATATCTGCAAAGTTCTCTTTAACCAGTTTCAGGTCACTGCTTATTAAGTTGTGGGGTCTTGGTGGGTACAAAAAAACATTATTGTACCTCAAAGGTTTACAATGTTTATAAGTACTAATTTGGGAAATTATTTTTATTTTTGTAAGAAGCATGTGATTATGAAGAAACGTGTTCATAATAGTCAAAATATTAAAATGGTCAGAGAAAAAGGTGCAGAAAGAGTGTATGGACCAGGGGTGGTATATCACTCAAGAGAAATGATGTCTTCGGTGACAGAGCAAGAGAGCAAGACAGAGCAAGGGAACCCAGGTGTACAAGCAAGCCCAAGCCAGGCCACTCAACATGGAGAGGTGGGCTGGGCGTGAGGGGTCACTGCTGGCTAAGGGGCTATTGACAGTTCTTACACTGCAGGAGAGGTAGCATCATTTTCTTAAAGGTATATCCACCAATAAATAAGTCAACGAGGCTACCGTGGAAAGCTCCGCATCCAAGAAAATTTGGACAGCACAAATCGACCTTGATGGGGAACGATAACGACACAAAGTAGTGTGGGTAGAAAGCAGAGGAGAGTCTTGGAAAAGTCTGAGGAAGGGGAGTGAAGGTGGTTCACACTGTACCAAATTCCCAAAGAATTAATAAAATGCTTTTAATGAAAGAAAATTCTAAACATGTTTTTAATGCAGGGATATAGCTTGGTCATAGAATATATATACCAGGTGGCTCAATAAAGCCAGCCTACAGAGAGGCCTGATTAGAATGAGTAGAAAGTTGTTCCAGATGTGTTCTTTTGGATTTATGCTTTTCATAGGGTAGTAGCATGTATTAATTATACATAATCAGACATAATCAGAGGTACTGTTTCATGTGTGTGTGTAGTACATTTTAATCATACTCACTGTACCACATTGCCCTTTCTTGTCCCCTTTCATGCATGACAATCCACTACCTCTTTCTACAATGCTCTCTCTCTCTCTCTCTCCCTTCCTCTCTCCCTCTTTCCTCCCCCCTTCTCTCTTTCATGTGCACTGATGCTGTCTTCAGACACACCAGGAGAAGGTAAAGTATTCTATTATAGATGGTTGTGAGCCGCCATGTGGTTGCTGGGAATTGAACTCAGGTCCTCCGGAAGAGCAGTCAGTGCTCTAACCACTGAACCATCTCTTCAATCTCTCTCTCTCTATCTCTCTCTCTCTCTCTCTCTCTCTCTCTCTCTCTCTCTCTCCTTTATTTTTTAATAACCCAAAGTTTCATAAAGGATTGTTGATGGCACATACTTCAGCATTTGTTTACTGGAGCATGGAGACCTTTACCAGTTACCATACCACAGAAGTAAATCTCCCTCCCTCCCTCCCTCTCCCTCCCTTTCTCCCTCCTTCCCTCCGTCCCTCCCTCTCTCCCTCCCTTTCTCTCTCTCCCTCTCTTCCTCTCTCCCTCCCTCCCTCCCTCCCTTTCTCTCTCTCCCTCTCTCCCTCTCTCCCTCTCTCCCTCCCTCCCTCTCTCCCTCCCTCCCTTTCTCTCTCTCCCTCTCTCCCTCTCTCCCTCCCTCCCTCCCCAACTATTAACTGCTTAAAAATCCTTGGGGAGGAACAGAGATTTGTGACCCCTGCCCCCCATGCATGGAGTTGACACAGAGTTTTGTTTTAAAAGGGGGGCAGTCACTTTAATTTGCTGGGAATGAAAGCATCTCATGGCTGGAAGGAGACACAGTGACCTTGATTTAGTCTGTTTAGATAAAATTCTGAAGTGACCTTGTTTTGTCTAAGTCTGTTATGATCTCAGACGGAACATGTCTGTGACTCCTGAAGAATGCCTATGCTGCTCCTCAGGACAACCTCACAGCCTGGCTGGGAGCTCCGGGCCAGCTCAGCCTACAGTGAGTCTTCCCTGTAGCTAGAAGAACGGTCTTCTATGTTGATGACTGCCCTTTCCTCTCCTGACTTTCATTATAAATCAAGGCTCAAAATGTAATAAGGAGTGAGTTCATTTTTTTCCTGAGTTACAATTGTTAAAGCAGGATATCTTCTTTAAAAATGGTAGCTGAGATTGGGGCAAACGTTTAAAAGAAAATATCATCCTAAGTGAGGTAACCCAATCACAAAAGAATACACATGGAATGCAATCTCTGATAAGTGGATATTAATTAACCCAGAAGCTCTGAATACCCAAGGCACAAATCGCATAACAAATGACTCCCATGAAGAAGTATGGAGAGGGTCCTGATCCTGGAAAGGATTGATCTAGAGTAGGAGGGGAGTATAAAGACAGAAAAAGGAGGGAGGTGATTGGAGAATGGGTGGAGAGAAGAAGGTTTATGGGATATATGGGGAGGGGGGATCTGGGAAAGGGGAAATCATTTGGAATGTAAACTAAGAATATAGAAAATAAAAATATTTAAAAAAAGAAAATATAACTGGAGAAAATAAAAAAAAAAGAAAAGAAAATGACTATTCTTCTTCCTGCAATTATTTAACAAACGTGTTTTGTAGGAGGTAGGGGTTATGATGAGTAGCCTTGGGAAGGATATAAATGTAAGTAAGACATGGCTGTCTTTCTAAAATTTATACTTTGATCAAATACTAGATAGATATTTCAAACTTGGACCATTGATTGTAAATTCAGAAAAAATCCCCAGGTGCTTATTAACCAAGTTTTTGTTTAAAGTTGGATTCTAAAGGATCAGATGTGGTAACTTTGAAAGAATTTTCAGAAAAAAAGAGCTTTGCAGAATTATTTAGCTTGGCGTATATGGATTATGAAATTCAAATATTTATCCCCCACAGACTCTCATTAAAGCTGCTACACACTGAGTTGTCAGGAGAAATAAATATATGGCAGAGTTTAACTAAAGAAATCAGTGTTAAATAATGTATTAGCCCTGGTCCCCATAAGCACACCCAGCTATGAAGTCCTTAGCAGTGGTATGCATTTGCATTGGTAGGTGCATGTGATAAAACCAGAATCACTATGTGCAGACTTGGAAGTCCAAGTACAAACTACACATTTCTGTGTGTGTGTGTGTGTGTGTGTGTGTGTGTGTGTGTTTGCAGAAAATTATGTGTATATGTGATGGCTGGGATCTCTGCTGTAGTCTATTGTCATTGCCTTTTTATGTTTAATAAATAACAATCTTCTGAAAGGAAATAGTTCCCATGGGAAAGCCTAGCACGTAAATATACAGTGTCAAAAGCAATTGATATGCAGACAGCCATTAGCATTGTGGGCAATGTCTCTTTAGTAGTTGCCCTATGGAGGCATATTTGAGAAATTGTCTCAGGGCTCAGAATCTCCACGGTCCTTGGGAGGAAAGATAGTATTTCCCTGGTCCACAAGCACTCTGGCTTGCGGCATGGCTAAGGCTTTCTGCCTCTGAGGGTTCCCTCTAACTTGGTCTTCATGCCTTCTGTCATTTGCTAATTGGGCTGTCTTTTAAGTTGTGCTGCTCCTACTGCTGCCGTTTTGTTTTATGCATTCGCTAAAGGTCCCTTATGATTTTAGTGACTGATTGTTAGTCAGGAAGTCCTGAGTACTTTCTGTTCTCCTTCTTTGAGAGAGATAATCTGAGTGTGAGAATTTTCATTTCAGGTCTTGAGTTCCAGTAATTTTAGAATCTGTTTCCTTCATGCTAGTTGGATCTGGAATTCCTAACACCCCTCCCCTGTGCTGAGGAATCTGTCAGGTTTGCTTTTTAATTGCCATCTCCTCAGGTACCATTTCTAAAATCTCCATTTGGTTTCTTCTGCTTCCTCTTCCTTTTCCTCTTCCTCCTCCTCCTCCTTCTTTTTATTTCCTTGCTATACATGCTTGCATAGAGATAGAAAGAGAGAAAGAGAGAGAGAGAGAGAGAGAGAGAGAGAGAGAGAGAAGTTTTTCCAGAACATATATCAACCACATATCAATTAACGTCAACTCATTTCAAGTAGTTTTGTAATATATGTTGGGGGTGCCTTAAATTTTTCTACTTTGAGATCTTTGTCAACTATTTTCTATATGTTTGTTATCTAAGAAGCTTGACTTGGTGTCTTTAATTCAAATAATCGTTTCCTTATTTCTTGATATGATAGGTGACCACCTACAAAGTAAAATGGTTCTTTGGGGTGTTAAGTTAAACGAAGTTCTGAAACTGCTGTCTGTAGTAATCTTGTTTCTATCAGACAGGAGGACAGGAGATAACAGGAGTTTCCAGTCAGCCTCCCTTGGAAGAGAAAGTGGTTCCAAGGTATAGGGGAGCATGCTAACTCTTTGCTGTTCCTCTTTGGACACTACTCTCTTGAGGAAAGGAGATTATCTAGTTACACAGCATGTAATGGAAGACTGCTTTAGTACTCTCACATCTTGAAAGCAGGTTACTGCATTTCTGAAAGTTCTGGCAAATGGAAAATCCACTGACAGAGTGCTCACGTCTGGAAAATTCTTGTATTATTCCATGTAGTGCACAGTATTGAGAGGAGTGAAATGAAAAAGAAGAGAGTGAGTTTCATCATTAGTCAAACTCATACTTGTACTTATATAGATTTATAGTTAGGCATCTCTAAATAGATATCAGTATCTGCATTTTACATTTGTTTATATGAACACATTACAAAATATATAATCCTGTTGTTTTTGTTGCTATTGGAAACCACTCTTACACCATAGTGATCTGATAGGAGGCATGGGATTAGTTCGATCGTCTTATATTTGTTGAGGTCTGCCTTGTGTCCAATTATATGGTCGATTTTGGAGAAGGTACCATGAGGTGCTGAGAAAAAGGTATATTCTTTTGCTTTAGGGTGAAATGTTCTATAAATATCAGTCAAATCCAATTGTTCCAAAGCTTCAATTAGTTTTACTGAGTTCCTGTTTAGTTTCTGTTTTCCTGATCAGTCCATTGAGGAGAGTGGAGTGTTGAGGTCCCCCACAATTATTGTGTTAGGTGCAATGTGTGCTTTGAGCTTTAGTAAAGTTTCTTTTACAAATGAGGGTGCCCTTGCATTTGGCGCATAGATGTTCAGAATTGACAGTTCTTATTGGTGGATTTTTCCTTTGACCAGCAAGAAGTGTCCTTCTGTGTCTCTTTTGATGACTTTAGGTTGAAAGTCAATTTTATCTGATATTAGAATGGCTACTCCTGCTCGTTTCCTGTGACCATTGGCTTGTAAGATTGTCTTCCAGCCTTTTACGCTGAGGTATTCTTTATCTTTGACACTGAGGTGTGTCTCCTGTATGCAGCAAATTGTAGGGTCCTGTTTCCTTATCCAATCTGTTAGTCTATGTCTTTTTATTGGGGGAATTGAGACCATTGATGTTAAGAGATAGTAAGGAATAGTGATTATTACTTCCTGTCATTTTTGATGTTCTTTTTATATTTGAGTGGTTATCTTCTTTTGGGTTTGATGAAGGAAGGTAACTATCTTGCTTTTTCCAGGGTGTAGTTTCCCTCCTTGTATTGGATTTTTCTACTATTATTCTTTGCAGAGCTGGGTTTGTGGAAAGATATTGTGTAAAATTGGTTTTGTCATGGAATATCTTAGTTTTTCCATCTATAATGAATGAGAGTTTTGCTGGGTATAGTAGTCTTGGCTGACATTTGTGTTCTCTTAGAGTCTGCATGAGATCTGCCCAGGATCTTCTAGCTTTCATGATCTCTGGTGAGAAGTCTGGTGTGATTCTGATAGGTCTTCCTTTATATGTTACTTGGCCTTTTTCTCTTACTGCCTTTAATATTCTTTCTTTGTTTAGTGCATTTGGGGTTTTGATTATTATGTGACGGGAGGTATTTCGGCTCAGGTCCAGTGTGTTTGGAGTTCTGTAGGCTTCTTGTATATTCATAGGCATCTCTCTCTTTAAGTTGGGAAAGTTTTCTTCCATAATTTTGTTGAAGATATTTGCTGGCTGTAAATCTCCACTCTCATCTATGCCTATAATCCTTAGGTTTGGTCTTCTCATTGTATCCTGGATTTCCTGGATGTTCTGGGATACAAGCTTTTTGCATTTTGCATTTTCTTTGACAGCTGAGTCAATGGTTTCTATGGTATCCTCAGCATCTGAGATTCCTTCTTCCATCTCTTGTATTCTGTTGTTTATATTTGCATCTATGGCCCCTGATTTCTTCTCAAGGTTTTCTATCTCCAAAGTTGTCTCCCTTTGTGATTTCTTAGTTGTTTCTACTTCTGTTTTTAGATCCAGGATGGTTTTGCTCAGTTCCATCATTTGTTTGTGTTTTCCTGTAATTCTTTAAGAGATTTTTGTGTTTCCTCTTTCATGACTTCTGCCTGTTAACTCAAGTTCTCCTGCATTTCTTTAAGGTTTTTTTTGCCTTTCTTCTTTATTGGCTTATATCTCTTGGGCCTTATTCTCCTGCATTTCTTTAAGTGATTTTTGTGCTTCCATTATACGGGTTTCTAGCTTATTCATGTTCCCCTGTATTTCTTTAAGAGATTCATTTATGTCCTTTTATGTTCTTCTAGCAGCAGCATGAACAGTGATTTTAAATCCAAATCTTGTTTCTCTGGTGTGTTGGCATAACCAGGACTTGCTGATGTTGGAGAGTTTGGTTCATATGCTGCCATATTGCCTAGATTTCTGCTAGTAGCGTTCCTGCGTTTGCCCTTTGCCATCTTGTTCTCTGAAGCTAGTTGGTCTTGTCTCTGGCTGGTGTTTCAGCCTCCGGAGAGGCTCTAAGGCTATTTCTGCAACACTGGATGGCAGGGTTTCCCCTGTTGCAGATTGCTGATGTGCTGTCCTCCTCTTGGGTGCCCTTGCAGCCCTAGTGTGCTTTGCCCCCGATTGTGTCTGTGAACCAGATGGTGCCCGTTTGCTCCTTCAGGGAGTGCTGAGGTTGTATGCTGCAGGGACCTTTTCTGAGTGCTGAGCACTCCGCTGGCCAGCGGAACTCCCAACCGGGTTGGTGCACACAAGGCTAGCCTCGCTGTTCAGGCCCTGAGTCTAGGCAAAAGCCTGGCAGGCCAATGTCTGAGCAAAGTTCCCCTCAACTGTGAGTGTTAATTGGGTCTGTCAGGTGGCCAGGATGGCGGTGTGTGCGCGCTCCCTGAGAGTGCTGGGAGAGTCTGCTGGGCTAACAACCTCCTGGCTGGGTCGGCACACAGATGGCCCACCGAGCAGCCCAGGGCCTGGGGGCAGTCCAGGGCCTGACCATCTTAGACCCCCAGTTAATGTCAGCCTCGGGCTAGCCTGTTAGCCAGTTTTGCCTGCTAGGTCTCTCTGGCTTCCAGTAGGCAAAATGGCGGCGGCGGCCCGGGCAAACAACCTCCTGACTGGGTTTGTACACCAGTGCCCCCCCCACCAGCCCAGAGCCTGGGTGCAGGCCAACACCCGTTGGGCTTAGACCCCCCTATGTTGGTCTCGGGTTGTATTTGCGTACCTCAGTCTGTCTGATCTCTCTGGCGTCAGAGAACCAAGATGGAGGCCAGTCTCTTGTAACTGACTGGCGGGAGGCAGAGTTCTCATGTGGCTTCTGTGTGGTGAAAGGCACAGTAAATCCGCAGCTGCTTGCAGCCTGGCTGGCCAACGATGGCCAGTGGTCATGGGCACAGGGCCTAACTGGACCCTGTCCGCTTGGTTCCACTGCTGATGGCCCTTCCTCTGGACCAGCCGCTGCTGCTGTTGCTGCTGCCGCCGCCGCCTTCCAAAATATATAATCCTAATATAGTTATACACATATAAATTTTCAAGCTTAAGAAGAAAATGTCTATAAGAAATTCAGACAATTGAACATGCTCCTTTTTGAATGTTTTTCTCTTATTTATAGCAATGCTTAAATTTCATGTTATTTTGAACACATTCAACAACTAGTTGACTGTGTGATTGACTGAGATTATCTGACTATAGTATATCTGTATACTTATATATTGTTTATACTTATATATAGTTTATAACTGTATTATGCCTTGAAGGTAATAACTACATTCATTAACATTTTTTTCAATTTTTTTATTCTTAACAAGTGTGTTTTAAAGTTTTAAATCACCAAACACTGTGAAGAGAAAGCAAGCAAAGTTGCAGTACTTTTTTCTCATCAAACACTGGACAGGTTCTGTATGCTGTATAAAGCATGGGTGTAATTTAAATTGAAGAATATTTCCATTTGCTGTTTAAAGGAGAGAACCCTTTCAGCCTTTAAAGTTGGGGACATGAATGCTATTTTGGGAAGGAGTGGACCAAGTAAAGAATGAGCTGTTTCTCTGCTCAAGAAACAAGAATTGTTTAATTATACCTCAAGGGACTGAAGGTAAAGACTCAGCCGCTTTGAAACAGGAGAAAATGGAGTTGCTAGGAGAAAGGAGAACAAGCCTGGGGCACACCCAGGGAAAGGCTGTGTACAGACACCCCTAACCACAGAGACATTCCACCGTATGCCTTGGCTAATGAGATATCCAGAAATGACAAAATCTAGCCTTCAAAGTTAAAGTTTTGTGCTTCTACGTGCTCATCACAACACTAGTTCTAATTGCCAATCAATATCAACAAAATTGAGGAAGCTTATAAGCACCAAAAATACTTTAGGCTGTGCTCTGGGAAAATGAAGGTCAGCAGTGATATTCAGCTTTGAGCAAAGTAGGTAGGGAAGAATGGGAGACCCAAGAGGGTAGAGTGGCTGAGGGTACAGACGCCCAAGGCTGGGCTATCATGGTATTTCAATTCCATCTACTCTCAACTCAAATCAGAATCTCCCTCTACTGTGCTGTGAATGTTTACATTAATATTGACCAAAGAAGACAAAACGACAGAGCTTGTCAGATCAGAAGAAAACATGAGTGATCTGAGCTAGAGGACAATTCTCCCTCCATGGCAATCAGCACTAATATTAACCAGTATCTCAAGTCCAGAGAACAAAGATAGGTATGAACCTGTTAGATGCAGGCTAATCCTCTAGAGTGTTAGCTCTACAACAAGCCATGGACAAGTGTACTACTGATGACCTCATGGAGATGAACTCTTGGGATTGACCTCATGGGCATGACCTCATAGCCCTATCATGGGGTTTTTCATGAGTAGAAGTTCATGATACCTGGAATGTTGTCTGTTTTTTAATCATTCCAAGTTATAACACTCTATATTTTGCACTTTTTTAAATGTTTAACCTATGTACAGAGATAGGATATTGCATGGCTACCTTCTAACATTGTCCCTACTGGGTTGAATATAGCTTTATTTTCAACTCTAATTGTGTGGGGGTAAAAATACACTATGCTTTATGCCACATTGCTTAGAGTAAAAAGAACCTATGAGGTAGAGATTGATGAAGGAGAAAAGATGGATGATGGCTTAAATCACATGGGAAACCCAATTTACCTTAATCAGTGATATATATGGTCGAACACATGTAACACAAATGCAGTTTTACAGAATTTGATACAGAAATCTTCACACATTGGTGGAATTGGCAGGGGGTGGGGTGCAGACAAAATGGCTCTGGCTTCACTGTCTTATCCACTGTTTTCAGTGAATAACATATTGTTTCTTATGGAGTAGCTTGCCATCCTCAGAATTCCTATGATCAAATTCCTAACATCCTGGTACTTCCAAATATGACTCAATTTGAATCTTTAAACAGATAATTAACCATAGCATCCTTTAGAGTTATTAAGATTTAGTTAGACCAAGTGATGGCGGTACATGCCTTTAATCCCCAGCACTCAGGAGGCAGAGGTAGGCTAATCGCTGTGAGTTTGAAGCCAGAAAAGCTGGAGATACACAGAGAAACACTATCTTGGGTTTGGGGGGTGGGGGGAAAAGAAAGATTAAGACAGTTCCTTATGTTCAAGTCCTAACCCATTATCACTGATAAACTTGTTCAGAAAAGATGAGAGCATTTACAGAAACAGCATACAAGCCATGCCTGAAGAAGATGCCTGATGAAGGCACAGAGAAGGTGACCATGGACAAGCTCAAGAGGAAAAGTCCCAGGCTGTAGCAAAGCCTGGTAATAGTTTGGTGTTCCTGTAAGAAAATGAATCCCTGCTGTGAAAACCACCCCCAGGCTGTGGTATTTTGTTTTAGCAGCCCTAGCAACTAATACAACCTGTCAAAATCAGATCCACTAGGAAATAACATCTGGTTTGAAGTAGCAGCACATCATATGGTACTAACCACTTTCCTGCATTAGGGTGAAACTGTAGCTAATTTCACTCTTCCAGAGATGTGCAAGAGAAACAACAGAGGAAAGTAAATGTTTCTTGGACATTTCTAGTCTGGATCATGAGTATGCAATCATATTTGGAGAGTCTTGTTTATTTGAAATATTTTCTATAAATCAAGGTATTACATTTCAATGGTTTTGATAAGGAAATAAAAGAAACACAGTCACATGTAACACTTTTGTGGCTGTGAGAACTCCCCTATAGTGTATTGATATTGATCCTTACTAAGTACTGGGTAGTACAATGTGATCCTGGCCACATCATTAGCAATACTGTGTCTGAAACGCTTCCCCACTTGCTTTTATAGAAGATTACATGAGCATTATGCTTTTCAATAACCATGTTGTCACTTCCAGAGACTGCACATTTCCCTGACCTGACAATGCCACAGCTTGAAAGAGCTTCATGTGTATATGTCATATCATGGACAAACAATACTTATGTGAAGTGACTGGCTAGACGAGATGTTCAAAGAAGCACATACAGCCTCAAAGGTTCAATACATCGTAACCGTAGATGGGAAACTGTAAACTTTAAGCCTTCAACTGTAAAAATTTTGAAGGCATGGAAGTGGAATGGGTGAATAAACACAAGTAGTAAACAGTTTTGAAAATTTCAATGTCATTTCAAAGTCATTACCTTTTGAAGTGGAAACTTCTAGTTTCTTTGGAAAGTTAGTTATGTCAAATGATGGTTTGCTGGGGCATACAGGTTTGAAAGGATGTCTTGCTAAAGCAAACACGCAAAAGGCTGTTTTCATGAAGCAGACACAGGTGAAAGGATTTTTTGAAATAGCAAACACATGAAAGAAAACTGGATGAAGGAGTATAACTATGACCCCACAGACAGTGGGGGATAAGCACTGAGCATTGGTTTGGTTTGCTCTGCCTCACTATTCTGCACTAAAGACAAATGTGCATTGGTTCACCACCTATCATAGTGCTGCTGTGGCTTGTAAATTGTAACGGAGCCATGAGAGAACCTCTCCAAAGACCTGTTTGTGCGGTTCCTGCAGCAGCATATACCTTCTGTGACCTCACCTCAGGCCGGTTAGGGAGTCTGGTGGTTTCTTCAGGATTGAACTATAGCTGCCTGGTGTCTGTTTGCTGAAAGGACTGGACTGCAGCTGCTAAACTGTATTTGGTGTTTGCTGCAGGACTGAACTGCTGCCCAAGAAGATCGATTTGCCCCCAAAGAACTATTGCTAAACAGGTCCACCTCCCCCATATCCTAATAACTTTTCTCTTCCACTACCTCAGCGGGGTTGCAGGCTAGAGGAGAAGTTGAACCCTTATTAAAAGTAGGTTGCAAAAAATGTATGCCTACAATCTTTAAAGTTTAGACTTGGTTAAAAACAGAAGTGGTATGACGTGACTGACACAGACACACAAGATCAACTAAAAATTTCTTGCATTGTATATATGTCAAACAGAATGCTTTTAAAGGCATAATACAACTCCATTGAAAATGTCAGTTAGAGTAATTGTCAAATATTATGCCATATTTTAGCAAAAAAAATAATCTGGAGTCTAAGGATATGATGTCATCACTTACATGAATGAATTTTGGGCAGGAATAAATTTTAATAAAGGAATTATATGATGCTTTTGGACTTTTTCCAAAATCTTTCAAAGATTTACATAAAACCAGCCAAAAGCTTAATGATGTATCAGCAACTCTTTTGTAGGGAAATTAGGAGCAGTTATCCAGAGTTTATTTAATATAAGAGAAGTTAAAGAATGTGTAATTTCTAATATATTTAATGGATACTGAAATGAATGAGATAGCTAAAATGCACTCTTTTTTAAAATTTTAAAGGTAAATATCACTTTGTTTTTTAGGTCATCAATGAACAATGAATTACACCAGTGGAGTCACACAACAGTGCACACATTCGGAATCTCTAAATAAGTATGCGCAAATTGATCGATCACATTGTTATTTAAAAGATCTGGAGATTTCTCAAACACCCTTACAAAACTAAGGGAAAGTTACTTTGAAAATGTCTTTTTTGTAAGGGCTCACGATTTGTGGAAGAAGAATGATAGCCCAGACTCAAATAGCGTGTAAAAGCAGAGATCGTTTTATTCTGCAGAAGTCCAGCCTGCTGAGGTCTACCATTTACCAAGATGGAAATACCCACTGAGTTCACAGGCCCAATTTAAAGCACTTTAGGGGAATTCCAGGGAGGGATAGGTGACATTTATCTTAATTGGTTGGTTTTATCTCTAGGGATTGCTGGAGATGAGGCTGGAGTGGGGGAGGGGGGAACTGTTAATAGGGAAGCCTGGAAACTGTTACTAGGGAAGCCTGGAAACTGTTGCTGACTCTCTGCCCTTGCCTTAGGTGGCCCAGTGGCCGCCCAATGGGTACGGTTTTGGTAGTACTTGCCTAGACTTGCCCAGTTCTAGGAAACAGAGATCTAGGCCCAGACTCCTGAACTGCTAGTTTGAAGCCTGTCATGGAGTCAGCCAGACTCAGCCCTCTTATTTTCAATGAGCAGAAAGCCTAGCACCATTTACACTTAGATGTACAGGTTTGTCACTGCTGCTTATAGTCTACACTGGTATACGATCAGTATGGTCAAGAAATGCTGATATTGGTATGAGTAGTGAGAAATCAATTCTGCCTATCAAGAAATTTAGCACATTGTAGAAGCAAGTATAAGCAAATCCAGATATAGAATTATTTAAGCCTAGAGTTGTGAAGAAACGATAAAACATACTGTGCCCCATTCTTAACCTATGAGAGCAAAAAAAGTTGTTTATCCATAGTATAAGTTGAGCTGGCCCTTGAAGGCTATGTCATAGTAATTTGCTAAGAAGAAAGTAGTTTTTGACAAAGAGGAAAGATCACAGAAGTTCTGTGCATGCTTATATTTTATAGGTATATATATTTCTTGGGATATTTGAATATGTGTGACAGAGTTATAAAAAAGAGATTGAATCTGTTTGAGGATAATATTAAATCTGAAACTGATTTGTGGATCTCAGACATTGTCTTACTATGTCTTTCTTTTTTTCTTTTTTCTTTTCTTTTCTTTCTTTTTTTCTGGACATGGGGAGCAGTTTATTGTAAAATACAAAGCAGCAATGCTTTCTGCAAGTGAGCTTTCATGAATGACTGGATATCCTCAATACCAAGTGAAGAACAGGATAACCAATGAAGACAACAAAAATCTTTTTCTCTTGATAATTTCTGGTTTCCAGCTGACTGGGTGAGTTTCTGTCAAGGTCTCATCCTCTCTGTAAACTTTAATGTCTTTATCAGCTTCAGTTGTTAGTAACCAACTATTGGGAATCAGGGCTGAGGATAGAGGCAAGAAGGTAGCCTCAGACTCAGAGGTCAGGTTATGATAGTTTATTTTTAAGTAACAATAGACAAATAGGTAGCAAAATGGGGTTGCATTCGTTCACACACATACTTCACTCTTAAGACTTGGAATGTAGAGATAGGAATGGATGCTAAAAGCAAGAGGAATTTTATTTAATCTAGCATGCTGGGGTCACCCTACAAATGGGGAGAGAATGACCATGTGCAGCCCACACAGTGGCCCTTACACAGTCCTCAGGGCACCCACCATTAGGTACAATGTGATTGGCAGAACTGTTGTTTCCTTTAAACTAATTGGTTGTTAGGGAATGAGCCAATGGTCTCAGAATAACTCTGGGCCTCCCCAAGCCGTAGGGACCTCCCTGTGGTCTGAAGAAAGTATTTTAGTCTCTCTCTTTTGGGAGGGGCAAGTGTTCCATGACCTTTCCAAAGTTCCTGAGCTAACCCTTTCACACTAAGACCCAGTCTGGCCCAACCAATGTCATAGCCTGGCTTACTAACAGTGCAGCGGGTAAGCTTCAAGAAGTGCTAGAGTGCAGTGCTGGCTTCAGTGCCACCCTCTGGGCCGGGCCGGTGAACTCGGATCTCTCAACATCTCTGTGGGACTCCAGGAGTAAGTGAGTTATGGTGGCCAGATGAGGGTTTTGAAACTCTTAGCCAATCATAATTAAAGTGTTCACACTTTACTTCATCAGAGGTTTACCTTATCATAATCATGCACAAACTATAGGCTTGGTTTCCATGGTTACATTCATCCATGGTATCGTATCTCTCTTGTTCCTTACACAGACTTTCTGATTGATCAAAAGAACAAGCAAATATACCTGATTTGTCATTCAAAGGTTGTACAGCTATATGAACATGCTGAAAGTTATAGCCAGTTCTCCAGTCCCAAAGGTGCATAGTGCCATTGTGGGCTTCAGATACAAATACTCTATCAGCACTGACTGCCAGTAATTGCATTGTGACCAGAGAGATTTTGAATGAAGCCTCAATCAGGGAATTTCCACTGTTTCATGTTATCTATTGAACTAGACAGAAATGTCGCAAATGTAAGACCACAGCCCTGACTGATTTCTTATAATTTACCAGTGTTACTCTGGACTTTTCAGCCACCAGATCCCATAATCATATTCTGATATCATAACTTCCAGTAATAATCTGTAGCTCTGCAGTTTGTCATCTCACAGTAGCAACTGCATTTATATGTCCAGACAAAGTGTGTACACTGGCTTTAGTTCTCATATCCAATATCCAAGCAATGGAATCTTGACTACAAGTCTCCAGGACATCAATCCTTGGATGCAAATCTAGAACATACACTGCACTTAGATAGCCATGATAGTGCTGTATATTCAAGATCCCAGCACTTCATTTGTTTGTCTTCCCCACAAGAGAACAAGTAAGATCCTCATACTCATGATCATACCACACATTGTACTGATGTGGCCAGTCAATGACAGCTTTAACGTACTACTCGCCAAGTCCCAAATCTTTATAGTTCTGTCAGTGGCTCTAGTGAGGAACCACTGACTTCCAGGTTCCACAGCGATACCCTAAACCCAGCCAAGATGTCCACTGATAATCCTGTAGAGTGCTACTAGGGTTTGGGCATTGTAGGGCTGTTTTAGCCAATGACGCAGAGTTCTAATGCATAGTTCTTGGCATTACTGGTCTCCATAATCATAGATTTCGTTGCCATGGGTTAGGAATGGTCAGAAGCCCCTGGGAATGGGTATTCACTTCCAGCAAGCACAGTACAATTTGCATCAACTCTGGTCTGAGAGCTTCATGCCACAACTAAGGACGGAGCAGCTGACTCACTTGACATTCTTTGGATCTTTAGTCTACTCCTCCAGCAGAGAAGAAACTCAAGCAATTTTGAGTTTGAAGATTTGGAAAAATTAAAACATGGTGAAGCTGATTATTAGAGACAGCAAATATCGTTACCTGTTTCTTTAACCTTAAAGGAGATTTTGTTTCCCAAAACATATTGAAGTACAGATTTTTAAATAGTTCAAAACATTGTCATCAGTCTTAGAAATGAACCAAAGTCTCTGCAGGGCCCTTTCCCACTGTCTTGAGTTAGCTATGCATGTCTATGGAAGCTTCCTCTGAGATATGAGAGGAATGTCTTCCTCTGAGATGATGCCTCAAGATTACCTAACATTAAGGATATGACGAACACTTCTGATTGTCCAGACTGGCACCTGTTCCTTCAGTTTTGCTTTCCATAATGAATATAATACAACAGAACCATCTGTTAAAGTGACCTGGTCTTTCCTGTCCTTGATAGGACATGGGACCCAAGCCAGTCACATGGCTCGCACCTTGACAGATTGACACAAATGGATTGTTAAATATCCAAACTGTTTCCTGTAGTCTCAGCTCCCTTTGTTTGATAAGACACTTTGTGAGTATTCAAGAAATTTATTTTTTGGCTTTAAATTTCCAAAGACTGCTATCTAGTAATGTTAATTTGCCATAGTACCTAAGTGATTTTAGTATGCCATACAACTATTAATAGGTTTTACTGAAGAACCAGAAATAGCTTATGTAAAATGCCAACATATATTACCATCTTAAACTAGAACCTTTCCCGAGCAAAGTATGTCATTGAGCATTTAGTAGAGAAA
Organism: Apodemus sylvaticus; assembly: GCF_947179515.1. Classification (NCBI taxonomy): domain Eukaryota; kingdom Metazoa; phylum Chordata; class Mammalia; order Rodentia; family Muridae; genus Apodemus; species Apodemus sylvaticus. Next base: position 13,984,269 of record NC_067473.1, on the reverse strand, counting down.
ACAGACAAGGAAGTTTAGTTTTGCATTATTTTAAGGAGCTATGAAAAAACTGGTTGGTAACTCAACAATCACTTCCCTCTATGAAAAGGAACCTGACACCCCTAAGATTCCAGAATAGTGATTCAACATCTTGGGACTGTTGAATGGCCTTATCATTGAAGTCTTATAGAAATAATTAAAATTATGAAATTGTTATTTTAGCCATACAATTGTAAACATTTCTTTATACGTTGGCTTATTTAGTCATGTGTTTTAAACAATAAATAAAAGCAAAAAAGAAAGAAAGAGTGATAGTTAATGATTTCCAAAAAGAAGATTTATTTCAAACTGTGTTATATATAAGTGTGTGGGTTTATTTCTGAGTTTTCGATTGATCAGCCTGACTGTTTTTATGACAAATACCATGCAGTATTTATTACTATTACTCTGTCCTATGGCATATTATAAGGAATGATGATACTACCAGAGATTCTTTTATCATGCAATATTGTCTTAGCTATCCTGGCATTTTTGTTTTTTGTTTTTTGTTTTTGTTTTGTTTTGTTTTCTTTTTCCATATGAAATTGAGAATTTCTCTTTTAAGGAATGTAAAAGATTGTGTTTCAATTTTGATGGAAATTACATTGAATCTGTAGATTGCCTTTGGTAGAATAGCCACTTTTATTATATTAATCCTACAGATCTATGAACATAGGATATCTTTCCATCTTCTGATATCTTATTTAATTTCTTTCTTCAGAGATTTGAAGTTCTTGCACAGGTCTTCCATGTGCTTGGTTAGGGTTACACCAATACATTTGTATTATTTGTGGATATAGTGAAAGGTATTGTCTACCTAATTTCTTTCTTATCCCATTTACCATTTAAAATGTGTTATATTTGAATGCATTATTATATGCGATTGTTGTGGATGGGTCGTGTTGTTCTTGTGAAAAAATCCTCTAATGAATAAAGGAGCCAATCACTGGGTGAATAGGCAGGGCATCTGGGTTGGATGGAGGAAGGGAGGAAGGAGAAGAGAGTTACTTTCTTTTGGAGCTGGGACAGCAGGAGGCAAGATGTAGCTGTTAGAGTTTCCTAGTGTCATGAGTTCCCTAGTACTGGAGGAAACATATTTTAATAAGGCTTAAAAAAATAGTTTTTAGTTGTTGCACCCAGAGATTGAGTTACCATTGTTTCTCAACTAAGTTTGTGTTGTGGTTTTTTTCACTCAGTGGTATGGTAGCCACGTGCGGGTTTGCCTGAGATGCTTCACAAAGGCCATGGGGGATTGGAAGCACAGGGATGGCGTGGTAGTGACTCACCAGTGGGAACCTAGGGAGCTAGGAGAAGAGATTGTGGAGTTCAGAGTCAGAATCTCCATGAGATAAAAATAGGTCAGCCACTGCTTGCCAATGCATGGCAGGCCAGCCCACCAGGGCAGAGGCACAAACACAGGAATGTACTGGTTCAACTTTTTAAATATTTCATGCAACATGCAATAGTACTTATTTTTGTCTTAAAGGATAAAAAAAAAACTGATTAACTCCTTATGATTGTAAAACGAACCATGCATGTACACTGTGGTGGTTTGAATGAGAATGGTCCCCATAGACTCAAATGTTTGAATGGTTGTTTCCCAGTTGGTGGAGCTGTTTGGGAAGGATTAGGAAGTCTTGTTGGAGTAGGAATGGCCTTGGTCGAGGAGGTGTGTCACTGAAGGCTGGCTTTGAGGTTTCAAAATCCACACTAGACCCAGTCTCCCTTTCTCCCTCTACCCCCGGTTGTTGTTTTAACATGTATGCTCTCAGATATAGCTCCAGTTCCTGTCATGCTTTCTTCCACAATGGCCAGGGACCCACTCTCTGAATTAAATGTTATTGAAGGACCCTAAGGGCTCTTTCCAGTCCCTCACCTTCCTTACAGCTTTCCCCTCCCGCCTGAGTTCAAAGCTAGACCAAGTTCCATTCTCCACCCACAGGAACATTCTTGAGTTAATAATTCTCAGAATGTACTGACTGATAGTTACCTGACCCCCCAGGAAAGTCCTGGGTAAAGTTCAAATGAGTGTCATGCTTGCTAACCAATAGATTTAAAGGCCAATATGCTTAGCCAATAAGTTTGAACTGTAACCTTGTTGGTGTAACCTGTGCCCCTAAAAAGTATAAAAACTGCTTGTAATAGCCATTTAGGGGTGCCTTCAACTGCTTGAGGGTTGACCCTGATGAACCACAAAATAAACCTCTTGCTTTTGCATCGATCTGAGTCTTGGTGTCTCACTTGGGTCTGTCTTGAAGTAAGTAAGGACCACTGACCGAGGGTCAGGTCTTACACTTTCTTGTATAAGATGCTTGGGTCATGGTATCTTTTCATAGCAATAAATAATCAACTAGGATATATATGTATAGATAGATAGATAGATAGATAGATAGATAGATAGATAGATAGATAGATAGATGTATACTGACCAAAACATTCATTTACTGAGAACCCAAATGACAGAAATATAATTATCAATGAATCATGTAACATCATAGACTTACATATGCCAAGGGCTGCCAAAAATGAACAAATAAAGAACAGTTTTGCAAAGGTTCCTTGTTATTTCATATTTTACCTCTTTCTTTCATTCCTCGAGACTTTTAGCATACTGCTCTGTTTCCTTGACGCTTGCTCTCCACCTGTAAGCCATATAATCCAGCACTGTCTCCCTGATTTCAGCTAAAGTTGATGATTTTCTTAAAGACTTTTCCTACAAGCCCTGATCTAGCCCACATACCACTCTTCTGGGCTTCATTACATCCTTAAGTTTTCTTAGCTATGACCATAATCTAAAAAGATTCCTTATATGTTTTGACTTCTATTAGATGTTCACATAAATTAGTGAAATATCTAATAGATTTTCCAAAAGTGGTTTTTTTTTTGTTTTTTTTTGGGGGGGGGGGGTTGGTGTAGTTATCTGTTGATTATATCACAACAAAAAATGAAGTAGGCATAACATTCTATATGATTAAAATGTCTTTAAAATATGTGCAGTTTTCAGCTGCAATAATTATGCAAATTCTGTCTAGCATATAAGCAGTCTTTTGTGCTTCTTCACTCAAAATAGTAAATAAGTGACATTTAAAAAAACTATAAACAAGCAAAACCTGTCTATTATTATCTGGTTACTAAACTTGAAGTAAAGGTTAGTGTTATTGGAACAACTAAAACAACCTGCTCAATAACTGTTAATATGGTCTAAAAGTGTTGCTCTTAATGATGCTGTGGACTAGAAAATATTTAAATTTTGGCTTTGCAAAACTTTAGTGAAAAAGAACTAAGTTGTTTGTGAAACAAAAAAAAAAACTTCTATAGGATCTATGCAATTTCGGTAAGACTGTTTTCTGCTTTCTTATTTTATACTTTAACAAAAATAATGTAGTATCATATCAACACACATGACTAAATGTTAGACCAAAAATTTTAAAATATGATAATTGGAGACTACTGTTTCTCGGTAGAACACAAAAATATAGTCAAATTTCTGGAGCAGACTAAAACTTGTAAGGGTGTCTCCTCTTTTGTATAGTGTATAGTCTTTTATTCTTTTATTGACTTTAAAAATTGATTTAGATCCCAATTGCAGCTTCCCTGTTATGGAATATTTGATTATTCCACATGGAAAACCTAATTGTTAGCAAAATATAAAAGCTTAAGTAGATATAAGATGCATTTGGTTTGTCCTGAGGAGATGCAGTTTGGGTGTGCCTCTAAAAGCCCCCATAGATTAAAAAAAATGCTAAAGAATGAGACGATCCTTCCTAAGGAAGTTGCTTGTGGGGAGTCCTGTGGTTTTTGGTAGAATACAAAATTCTACCATTGGCAAAGTCATCTGCTCTCCAGAAAGGTGAAATATTCCAGTTCCTACTGACTTGGCTTAGAACCCCCTCTCACCCCTCCCACGACAACAGCAACATACTAAGAGTGTAAGCCTCTCTCTCTCTCTCTCTCTCTCTCTCTCTCTCTGTGTGTGTGTGTGTGTGTGTGTGTGTGTGTGTGTGTGTGTGCTTGGTAGAGCCTTATGGAAGACACTCTGCGTAAGAGATAATGATTCTCCCTCTTGGTTTGCAAGAACCACAGGACACATGTCAAACAGTATTCTAGGAACGAAAGCTAAGAAACCCTCTTGAGTTTGGAGGAGCTCAAGAGAAAGGTGATTTAGCCCTGTAAAATGACACAGATAGAAATAGATTTCTAAAGAGTTAGCAGTTTAGTTAGAGGATCAGGTTTATGACTGGATATTTTGTATATTGTTAAAAATAAATAAATAAGTTACCTCCCTGAGCTAGCAGGTGTTTTCCGCAGTTTATGTCTCCTGTGCAAGGACCAGCCTCAGCATGGAGAAGGCTTCTGAGAAAAGGGGTGTGTAGGAGCAGAGACAAGGACAACTCCAACTCAAAGTGGATCCGAACTCACCTGTGTTCTGCTTGATACTTTTTATCCTAAAAATTCTCTGGATAGCTCATCTGCCGAACACAGGTCCAGTCTTTTATTTTACCTTTCAATCCACTCCATTTACTCCAATTTTTAAGTGACAGCTAGCATGTGTTTTTTCTTTTCTGTTTTGTTTTGTTTTGTTTTGTTCTTCTTATCATTGAAAAAGTATTCAGAGATCTGTCTGCCTTTGTTAAGTACACATGATAAGTTAGGCTGGGATCCTGCCCTGAAATTACCATTTCTACTACACCTGGGCCTCACCTCCTCATTTTGTCCTAGGCTGGTCTTGAACTCTGGAATCCACCTACTTTTGTATCTTTCTGACAAGTTGGCTCATTAGTGCCTTTGCTCCTTTAGACTCATGAAGCCCCTCATAATTCATTACATTTGTATATTTTGCATGGTTGAGATATTATATATTTTCGAGCTCTTGTATCTAGAGCTCTTTCCCATAGCCTTAAGGGTTGTCCTGAAGGTCCCAGTGTTGACCATTTTGATGAAACATTAGCCACACTTTTGCTGTGTGTGGCTGTACTCAATGCTGTCTCAGATTATAATAAGCTTTGGAGCACACGAGCTGGACAGACATCAGCCCTTTATGCTACTGTTGTAGACTGTTTTGTCTACTTCCCTGTTGTGATCCCTGAGATATCACTTGCCATGTTCCTCCTGGGCCTTTCATGAGACCAGCCCTCATGGCCACACCCTCGCCATCCTTACCATCCCTATGGTATCTTTCTTCTTTCCCCTCACTCTCCTCGTGCTCCCTGCCTGAGACTCCACGCTCAGAAACCTTCACTCCACACCTCATCTCTTCTGCCCAGCCCAGGTCATAGGCAACTTTATTAACCAGTTAGGGACAACTTGGGAGACAAGGTTACATAGCATCATTGGTTGTCAGTGAGGATCTACTACTCCTCTGGCCCAACCAGATCTTGGGGCCAGTGTTTAGCATTTGAATACATAGCAGTGCCAAACCAACCCTGTACACAGGAGACTGTACAGCTTAATTGTACTTAATGCTTTCATCACAGTATCAAGAGAACAAAGGTTAGAAAAAGAAGAGCAGTCTAGACTGTGAAAAATTCTGATTCCTGTATACAATTGTTGTTCTTTCTGAGGAAACTGGAAGCACTTAAACTTTTAGTGATACAGCACACAAAATGTGCCAATTTAGAGAGTTAATCGTGTAAAGGTTTTCAGTAGTTTTCAGGTGAAAATTGGGGATAAGACAGCCAGTAACCACATTATAGGTAGTAGGTAGCAAATGCCTACGTGTAGAAGGTATGGATCAACATTGCTTTGTTTGCGTCAAACTTCAAAGGAGATGTAGATTTACATAAAATAATTTTGCTTGTATTTTAGCTTATGGCAAATAATTTAAGCTAAGCTTACAAAGCAAGGTGACTAATAATGGAGCCGGTAAGCAGTGAATTAAATCCTACTAAAATGTAAACAGGTTTCCTGAGATGACCTCCTCAAGCCCACTTCAGTGAATTCATTTCATCACTTAATTTGGAAAAAAATGCACTTACATAAATGTCCATTAGCGAGTAACAATGTTTTGATTAAGTGCTAAAATATTTACTCACTTAGCAACACTTTAGGAATCTGATTAACAATAATTTAACAATATAATATGATTAATCCTTATTGACTTGTCTTCATTGGAACAACAATTGGTATTATGGAGCCTATTAAAGTATAGATACACATGTACAACCAATTAATGGCAACACTGTGGATCTTTTTATTGTTACTATTGAGGCATAACATAAGCATCGGTGAATCATAGCAGCTGAGATTTATATTAATAAAGTGACAACATCAATGTCATCTCACTTATAGTCAGTAACAAAGGAATGCTACTCCGGCACAGCTGTCTGGGCATGAGGCATTGAAATCAAAACAGGAAAGCTGTGACTACAAGAAGACCAGGAAGGCAGCATGAGCATTGAGCCCTTGACTCAAGCTCGCAGTGACCACATAGGGCAGTAAGAGGATCTTTTTGTCCCAGCTTCTGAGATATCAAGATAATGTATGGCGACTCTATAGAAATTCGTGTCAAGCTGGTTACTTTGTGAGAAATCCATTTTGGCTTGTTTGTCTGTTCATGAGTAATGCAACTGCATCTAAATTTAGCTGTTCTATGAAACTGAATCCCACATATTAAATAATAGCTGGCATCTATTGACATGTCTAGAAAAAAAAGCTGGTTAATACACTCAGTCTCTGTTAGATGCAATATGACAATTTGAGAAATATGACATATTTGAGAAAAATCAGCTGTTTATGCAAATAGGTCTTTCTAATATATATCAGTTTCCCTAATGAAAATTTCCTGTTTACCTGTGGCTTAACTGCACAAATCAAGTGGATTTAAAAGGCTTATGATCCTAGTAAACACGAGTGGTCATAACCAGCAGCAGCTCATTATAAGGATGCTAATTTGAAGAAAAATATCTCTCTAAACAGCTGTTTCCTGCTGTGCAGAGAGTTTTCTTAAAGGGTGCTTCTCATTTTAACATGGACATGACTGATGTCTGTAAAAAATAGTTCTCATGTTTGGATGGCAGTGGATAAAATTACCAGACAAATATCAAGAGCTTGCAAGTTACCATTTCTGCTGCTCATTATACAGTGTAGCTTTATGCCGCTAAATGAGAAGGCCGTTGCTTCCTAATTTGAAGCTCGCTGGAGTTGATTTACAAGAAGATTCAAAAGTTTGTTTGGAGGGAGGCTCAGTCGTCCTTCCAGTCAGGCTAGTTCAACACACTTGTAAACGATAGCAGGCATCCAAAGGAAAGCTGAGCTTGAAATTCCTATGAATCATTTTTAATAGACTCAGAAGAAAGAAAATGAACTTCAGAAGATTAAATAAAAAAAGGTAATATTGATCAAGCTTTAAAAGTGAATTCAAATATTAATTTGCATCTTGCTTGCAGGAACAACTGAACACAGGCAAATCACCCTGATCTGAATGGATTCATATCTTTTTTTTAATCGTCTTATTTTATGTGTTTGGATGTTTTGCTTGCAGGTGTGTATGTGCACTGTGCAGTGTTACTGATTCCTATAGAGTTTAAAAGAGGCTTTCAGATCTCCTGGAACTGGAATGTCAGATGATTGTTAGTTACCAAGGAGGTAGTGGGAATGGAACCCAGGCCTTGGCCATAGAAACAAGTATGCTTAACATCTCTCTAGCTCCGAGCTAGTGTCTACTTAAAAGACTATTTTACTTCTCTAGTTGCAGAAGTTTTTGATATGTGTCTAAACAATGTGTAGGAGGACATTGAAAAGGAAAATAAGTAATATACACAACTTAGTTATACTTAAATTTAGTGTATGTGTGTGTGTATGTGTGTGTGTGTTTCTACAAATATATAATCAAGCATTTGGGCTTTCATCTTTCATAATGACAAGCAAATCATTTCATGTATTCACTCCCTCAACTGATTTCTTTATGAAACAACTAAAGAAATGTATGGGCACCACAATGATGGTGGCAGTGCCCGACATCCCTAAGTTGCTCGTGATTTGCTTAACTTGCTCTGAATTCCATGTTAACAGGATTATATTTAAAGAATAGCATTACCAAATTGTAGTTTGGGCCACTGTAAGAACTTACTGCCAATAGCAAACCATTTGTGACTTGGAGCCTAAGATCTAAACTTAGAGGCACATTGCTTTCTGTACGAGTCAGGGTTCTCTAACATCCCAAAACTTACAGAATGTCTCTATATATTAAGGGAATTTATTGTGATGACTTAAAGTCTGTAGTCCAACTAACCTGACAATTAGGTCAGCTGTGGATGGGTAGCCTAAGCATCTAGTACTAGCTCAGTCCCTCAAGCCTAGTTGTTTCAGCTGGTCTTCTGTAGCAGTGGGTGCCAAGAGATGTGCTGGCAAGTACAAGTAGTCCAAGAAGAGCAATCTTCCTTCTTCCAATGTCCTTCTATAGGTCTCTAGGAGAAGGTTTGGCCCACACTAAAGGTGAGTACCAACACGTCTGGATCTGGGACTTGTTTTGTCCCAGGTTGACCTTGCACTCTGAGATCCCTTTGCCTCAGTCTCCAGGGACTACAGGCATGTACTAGCTTGCCTGGGCCTAAGCTTTTCATGGCCACTATGCCTTAAGATCTCCATGCTGAGATCCAGGTCAGAAACTTGAGTCTTCCAGCTTCAAGATCTGGATCACAGGTGTTCCCTCCAATTCTGGATTGTAGTTCATTCTGGATATAGTCAAGTTGACAACCTGGAATAATAGTCCTAACACCTTCTAACATACATGATGCTTGTCCTTCTCAGCACTAACACATTAACAGAGAGCAGAGGGAACAAGTATATAAAGCACTGGGGAAGGGAACTTGCCCAACAACCAGAAATCTCAATTCAGCCCTGGAAACAAAACTGTCACATTTGAATAGGAAATGTCCCCAAAGGCTCATATGTTAAAAGCTTGCCTGCTATTTGAGAGGCTTTTGAGAAGTGACTGCATCGCGCTCTGACATAATCGATGATTAATCTACTGATTGATCCCTAGTTTGCTGACATTATTGAGACAGTATGAGAGCTAGGAAATTGAGATGGGTTGGAAGAAATATGCAATTGATTCTGCATTTGAAGGACATTTCTTGTTCCCAAGCCTTTCCCCTGATTATTCTCCCCATCTCCTCTCAGTAGCTACTCACCCCTTCCCCCTCCTCTTCCTGTATTCTCTCTCCTCCCCACTCCACTTCCTCTTCCTTCCATCAATCCCTTCTCTCCATTGACTTCCTTCCTAGATTCCGTTAGCTGAGATGGTCTGCTCTATGGCATTTTGGTACCATAAAGTCTCTGTCTTGCTATTGGTCAGAAAACACTAGGACCGACTTGCCACAGATAGTGATTTCTGTCACCATGAATAGCAGTAATCTTTCCTCCCTTACCCTGTTTCTCTCAGCTATTTTTCACAGGTGACATAAAAAAAAGTCCAAATAACACACTAACAAAAACAAGTTTCTTGGCATATCTGACATTTCCTTCTTTATTTATAAAAGTAGGAGTTGTATATTATATTCTTTAAGTTCATCTAGATCTATAATTTATTATTCTAAATTATGAGAAAGTATTGAGTAATTCAGCAGTATTTGTTACAGCTATAAACAATTGCTGGTAATTTGAAGACAATTGCAATAGCGTACTGATGTCTGACTTAGGGTTTTTTTTAAACACACAATTCTAAGAAAATTATTTTTCACATGTGGCAGGAATCAGGCTGTTACATTTCTAGAAAATTTAGTCTATTCAAAAGAGCATTTACTTCCTTTATTCTCGGTGTATATTGTTATATGAAATTGCTATCTAAGAATTCTTTAGTAATCTGAACTTATCCAGGCCAACTGGACTGAACAAGATGTTGAAAATGGCAAAAGGAAGACAAGGAAGAGGGCGGAGGGAAGGAGAGGGGAGGGGGAGGGAGGGGAGGGAACTTAGGTAAATGATGAGGCTCACTTTTCTTAGCACTGAAACTTTTCTAGTGCTTAATGCCATGTTATTTAGAATAGCAAAGTCCCTTGTTCAACAAAGTTCTTCTTCTTTTCTATAACTTAAGACAGGAAGCCCCTTCACTGCCATTTTTGGTATCCTTTTGTCTTATCTTTCATAAAAGAGGCGAGTGAAGTCCAGCACCACATGGACACAGTTCAAACAGCAGCAGCTCAAGTTGTGCCTTGGGCCTAGTGGATATTCACTAGACAGTTCCTAATTGAACAAGGTGAGACAAAATAAATTCCTCAAAGAGCTAAAGGACATTTAAATTTTTTCACATATAAGGAAGCTGTTACAATTCTTTGAAATATGTTAATATGCTTTTCTCTTTCATATATTTGTGTCATATATTCATCTCAATCAACTGTTTTCTTAGTAAAAATTAACCAGCAACACACAAACAAAAGAAAACAAAACAGCCCTTGAATTCTTAAAAGGAAAACAGTGAATAGTTCAGTTATAAGAACAGAAAGGACACTTCATTTTTTTTTTTTTATCTTGTGAAACAATCGTCTAAAGTCTGGGTGAAATTTTTTGAAGAGAAAAAAAAATCTACTTTGGTCTGCATCAATCAAGAGAAGCATTATGAATGTTTCTTCCCCCACCTACAGGGGTAGCTGAGAGAAGGTCTCTGGGCTGCTGAGTGAAGTATGGAGTACTGAAAGATGATGCTGGGGGAAAGGTCTCCCATGAGATTCTCTGGAGAATGAGAGGAAGGCGATGTCTACACCTCTCAGAGTAAAGGGAGACTCAGAGTAAAGGGAGAGCAGCCAAAAGAGGTTTCTATGAGGTTTCTTTTTTTTTTTTTAATGTGGAATACATGGAATGAAGAATTTAGCGTGTCAGCAGGATGTCACAAAGGACATTCTGTTTTCTTTGTAAACAAACACACAAACAACAAAAGAAAACAAAACAGCCCTTGAGTTCTTAAAAGAAAAAGAGTGAATAGTTCAGTTTCAAGAACAGAAAGGATATTTCATAATCTGTCTTGCGAGACAATTGTCTAATGTCCGGGTGAATTTCCCTATCTCTTCTGAGTGGAAGCTTTATGAGAGAAATCAAAACTTAATGAAATCCACAAGAATCCAGAGAATAGACGCTACTGTTGTCAAAAATATCTTCTTTGGAAATCTCAGTTTTGAACTTGAGCAAGCAGACTCAATTGCCCACTCAACATTTCTACTGTATGACAAATAAAAACATCCCAATTAACCTATCACAATGACATCAGACATATTGATCTCTTGCTTACTTCAAGGCTGTTCCTGCAATTTCATGTATATATGTAATTGCACCATTTCCCCATTTCAGTGCTGTGGATTCAGCCATGGCGTTCCCGATACACGCTAATTCCACGACTGAGCTCCATCTCCAGTATGATTTCTACCTCAATAAATGTTCACTTTACTCACTTGTTCAGCTGAAAGTCTTTGCTATCAGTCATAACTCAGTTTTAGCCTACTACTTTGCTCCAGCATATTTCAATGTCTCTAAATTTTAAAATATACTCAAAATCTGGTTGCTAACCATCTATTGCTGTTATTGATGTGAAAATCACTCTTTCCTTTACTTGGATGGCTCTTACTTTTATAGTTTCTTTATCTGGTCTCCATAATTTTCCATTAGGCACATACATATGTATTAATAGATTTTACAGTAAGAATTGTACTGTATTCTTCTGCAGCTTAAAGCTGACAGTGACTGAACAATGCACTCAGAGCATTATCTGAGATTCTTTATCTCATTTCTATGTGTGTCTCTGAGGCATTCGACATTTATTTGACTTGCTCATTCTTTTAAAGTTAAGCTGGTTCTTCCTCTGTCCAAACAAGTGCAGGACATGTTAAGGCCCAAGAATTCCTCCAACGGACTAGTTTTGCATTTTATATCTCCCTCCTTCATGCTCACTTTATTATGATCTTCAATTCAAGAGCTTTCTACCATCCAGCTCTCGCATGGTAGCTGTCAGTAGTCATCTTTACTATCCTGCAGCCTGAACTTTGTTGTTTCAAAAAAGATAGCCACTAAACTCAGGCTACCATGTGTTAAGTACAAATACCAAATCATGATGCAGAAACTATGAGGTAAACGTTAAGCAATAAGGTTTATTTCTTTTAAAATGTTAATGACTCATGATAGGTTCTAAAGAAATGAAAGGCTGAATGTGATGAATAAAAGTCAGAAAAAGAGCTAGCATAATTAATGTATATAATTGAATTAGACCCTGTTGGAACCTGAAAACCAATCACATCAATGGGTGACAGCAGTCATGGGAAGGTATCCTGTGTTTACCCCAAGGGTATTCTGCTTCCAAAACTTAAAAGATGAGAAAAGACACTATGACTGTTGTATATAGGAGTACTAGGACACCAGTCCAAAAACCATTGCAGCTACATATGGATCAAGAAGTAAGGATTTCTGTGCTTTCCTGGACTCTGATGCCTAGAATTTGACAGGTTTGTAAATAAGATTTAAAACAGAACAATTTAAGTCATAAGTATATGGAGACAAAATAGAAATGTCAAATATGATCATATTCCCAACATCCCTCTTACATGGGAACAGGGTTGTTTCCACGATCTACAGTTTTTAAGAAATCAAGGAGATTAAACATCTTACTGCAATTGACTGAATTGTACTTTAGTTGTGTGTTTCCCGACTTGTGCACTGAGGTGCTGTCAAATGATACTGTATTAGAGATAAGATTGACTTTAAGAGTGGATCCAATAGGAAAAAAAACTTAGGAAGAACTGAAGAAGGCCCTAGCACTCTTCATCTTGAGGGACATGAAGATAAGATATAGCCTAGAAGACAAGAAGGTTTGCTTGACAAGAGCTAGTAGGATCTCTGAAATACAATTCAGAATGACCATCTTATTCTGTCTTTGCTCAAAGGATGGAAAAGTGATTGATATAGTGTTCCTCTCAGGTGAACCTTTTCACAACAGACCCTGGTATACTCTCTTGCTTTATTTCCTTCTGCTACCACAAACAACCTCAGAGGCACTTCCTATAGAGCCTTTCCAAAATGTCCTCTCACTCTCTAAGCCCTGGGTAATCAGTTGAGAAATAGACACATTTTTGAATAGGCACAATAAATATGCACAGGTCATATGTCATTAATATATCAAAGCTAATTTGGATTAATCATAAATGGTCTCTTTTCAGTCCTCATAAAGTGAAAAAAAATCAGGGAAAATCCACAAAGGTGGGAGGAGATGACCAACCTGAAGATCTTATGGTGGTAGTGTACTGGTTCCAGTTATAACATACTTACATACATACATGCAAATGCATGTATACATGTGCATTAGACTGAGTCTTCTTTATAAAGTATTTTCTAATCTTTCATTTAAATCTGTGTTTGGGGGATGTCATGGTTTGAATATGCTTGGCCCAGGCAGTGGCACTATTTAGAGGTGTGGCCTTTTTAGAGTAGGTGTATCACTGTGGGCATGGGCTTTAAGATCCTCATTCTAGCTGCCTGGAAGTCAGTCTTCCACCAGCTGCCTTCAGATGAAGTTGTAGAACTCTCAATGCTGCCTTCCCTATGTCTGCCTAGATGCTATCATGCTCTCATCTTTATGATAGCAGACTGAACTTCTGAACTTGTAAGCCAGCCCCAAATATATGTTGTCCTTTATAAGACTTTCCTGGTCATGGTGCCTGTTCACAGCAGTAAAACCCTAACTAAGATGGAGGGGGTGGGAGGGCCAAGTCTGAATGTGCCTGTCATAGGCAGATGCTTCTGTTCTCTAAGACTAAAGACATAGGAATCAGTAGGTGGTGGTGCAGATGGCAAAGAGAGGGTGGGGTGACATTTCAAGCTGTGGGCGGGACTAATGCAAATTTGGCAGTCCAAATGGAATTTCTGTGGGCCTAACAATTTTTGCAAGACTTCTTGCTTCCAAAACAATTTTCATCTACCCACTCTCCTCAGATACATGTATATATTTATATGTATAGAGTCTATGCAGAGAATATATATATCATGTGTGTATATGTGTGTATATGTAAATATATATGTACATGTGTACAAAGAGGGACAGAGGGCAACCTAAGGCCTCTTCACTGAAATCTTTGAAATTCTATAACATATATACTATAGTTATTAAAGATGAAATGGACCTCTTTCAAAATATTGTCCATAAGAAGAAACACTTTCAACAATGGAAACCACATATTTTTTTCTGTCAAAATGATCTTACATATAGTGAAATATTTTTTCACCATATACCTAATTGTTTAAAATATATAACCATGTATGCATAATTTAAAAATTTTAAGAGAAAGTACAAATTTTGTGGTATTTCCACTAGTGCCATTAGAATTCCATAGCTGGAAGTGCAGAGAAGGCTCAGTGGTTAAGAGCACTGGGTGCTCTTCCAAAGGACCTGCTTTCAATTCCTAGCACCCGCCGGGCGGTGGTGTCGCACGCCTGTAATCCCAGCACTCTGGGAGGCAGAGGCAGGTGGATTTCTGAGTTCGAGGCCAGCCTGGTCTACCTAGTGAGTTCCAGGACAGTCAGGGATATACAGAGAAACCCTGTCTCCAAAAAACCAAATCACTTCCTAGCACCCACCTAGTGGGCAGCTCAGACCAGCTTTGATGCCAGTTCTAGGGATAAGATGCCCATTTCCGGCCTCTGTGAGCACCATGACCACATATAATACACAACCAATCCCTGGAGCAGAAGAAAGGGCTGAGCAGGTAAGACCTGAAAAATGCCACTGCACCTGTCTTTTTTTATTTTTCAGCTTTCACAACCTACACCGAAGTTAGTTAAATCCCTGTGAGCATGATAGGGTCACACATTTGATAAGTGCAGTGTTAGTGATCTGAATCCTACTGCAGACAGGCGACTTCTGAATACCATGTCATCTGCTCATATAAGAATTTCAGCTTAAAGATAATAGGTGATATTTCCCAATGTACGTGACTAGGCCTTCAGGAACCCCCTTTAGTTTTTCTAGTGCAATGCAACCACATTGTTTATGGTAATTTTAGTGGATTTTGTGGAATTCAGGAATCCTTTTTTAGGAGCTATAAGCTTAAAAGTCTATTAGCTCTTATGAAATTAATTTTCTGCTTTTCTCAAGAGAAAGGAACTTCTATGACCTACTAGATTTAGGGTTATTTTAGGGTTAGAATTATATCACTTGTAAAGAATTTGGTTTTTTTCTGCATCTTGTGTTACTTCCCAAATGAAAAATGTTATGTCATGGATAGAATTTTCTATGCATCAAATAATATTTCACTGAAGTGTAAATTAGGATTGTACTACCTTCTACATTTTCAACCCATTATTATTTGAAAATTCACTGAAGGTCATGCCAAGTTTAATGTTTGAGCAGAGATAAAATAACAAGTGAAGAAAGTTCAAATGGATCTTTTTGGTTTTCTAAAATGTCACTATACATCATAGCCCTCTTTTCTTTCTTTTTTTATTTTTTTTTTATTATTCGATATAATTTATTTACATTTCAAATGATTTCCCCTTTTCTAGCCCCCCCACTCCCCGAAAGTCCCGCAAGCCCCCTTCTCTTCCCCTGTCCTCCCACCCACCCCTTCCCACTTCCCCGTTCTGGTTTTGCTGAATACTGTTTCACTGAGTCTTTCCAGAACCAGGGGCCACTCCTCCTTTCTTCTTGTACCTCATTTGATGTGTGGATTATGTTTTGGGTATTCCAGTTTTCTAGGTTAATATCCACTTATTAGTGAGTGCATACCATGATTCACCTTTTGAGTCTGGGTTACCTCACTTAGTATGATATTCTCTAGCTCCATCCATTTGCCTAAGAATTTCATGAATTCATTGTTTCTAATGGCTGAATAGTACTCCATTGTGTAGATATACCACATTTTTTGCATCCACTCTTCTGTTGAGGGATACCTGGGTTCTTTCCAGCATCTGGCAATTACAAATAGGGCTGCTATGAACATAGTAGAACATGTATCCTTATTACATGGTGGGGAGTCTTCTGGGTATATGCCCAGGAGTGGTATAGCAGGATCTTCTGGAAGTAAGGTGCCCAGTTTTCGGAGGAACCGCCAGACTGATTTCCAGAGTGGTTGTACCAATTTGCAACCCCACCAGCAGTGGAGGAGTGTTCCTCTTTCTCCACACCCTCTCCAACACCTGCTGTCTCCTGAATTTTTAATCTTAGCCATTCTGACTGGTGTAAGATGAAATCTTAGGGTTGTTTTGATTTGCATTTCCCTAATGACTAATGAAGTTGAGCATTTTTTAAGATGCTTCTCCGCCATCCGAAGTTCTTCAGGTGAGAATTCTTTGTTTAACTCTGTACCCCATTTTTTAATAGGGTTGTTTGGTTTTCTGGAGTCTAACTTCTTGAGTTCTTTATATATATTGGATATTAGCCCTCTATCTGATGTAGGATTGGTGAAGATCTTTTCCCAATTTGTTGGTTGCCGATTTGTCCTCTTGATGGTGTCCTTTGCCTTACAGAAACTTTGTAATTTTATGAGGTCCCATTTGTCAATTCTTGCTCTTAGAGCATACGCTATTGGTGTTCTGTTCAGAAACTTTCTCCCTGTACTGATGTCCTCAAGGGTCTTCCCCAGTTTTTTTTCTATTAGCTTCAGAGTGTCTGGCTTTATGTGGAGGTCCTTGATCCATTTGGATTTGAGCTTAGTACAAGGAGACAAGGATGGATCAATTCGCATTCTTCTGCATGCTGACCTCCAGTTGAACCAGCACCATTTGTTGAAAAGGCTATCTTTTTTCCATTGGATGTTTTCAGCCTCTTTGTCGAGGATCAAGTGGCCATAGGTGTGTGGGTTCATTTCTGGATCTTCAATCCTGTTCCATTGATCCTCCTGTCTGTCACTGTACCAATACCATGCAGTTTTTAACACTATTGCTCTGTAGTATTGCTTGAGGTCAGGGATACTGATTCCCCCAGATTTCCTTTTGTTGCTGAGAATAGTTTTAGCTATCCTGGGTTTTTTGTTGTTCCAGATGAATTTGATAATTGCTCTTTCTAGCTCTGTGAAGAATTGAGTTGGGATTTTGATGGGTATTGCACTGAATCTGTATAGTGCTTTAGGCAAAATGGCCATTTTAACTATACTGATTCTGCCGATCCATGAGCATGGGAGGTTTTCCCATTTTTTGAGGTCTTCTTCCATTTCCTTCTTCAGAGTCTTGAAGTTCTTGTCATACAGATCTTTCACATGTTTGGTAAGAGTCACCCCAATATACTTTATACTGTTTGTGGCTATTGTGAAGGGGGTCATTTCCCTAATTTCTTTCTCAGCCTGCTTATCCTTTGAGTATAGGAAGGCCACTGATTTGCTTGAGTTGATTTTATAACCTGCCACTTTGCTGAAGTTGTTTATCAGCTGTAGGAGCTCTCTAGTGGAGTTCTTTGGGTCACTTAGGTAGATGATCATGTCGTCTGCAAATAATGATAGTTTGACTTCTTCCTTTCCAATTTGTATCCCTTTGACCTCCTTATGTTGTCGAATTGCCCGAGCTAGTACCTCAAGTACAATATTGAAAAGATAAGGAGAAAGGGGGCAGCCTTGTCTGGTCCCTGATTTCAGTGGGATTGCTTCAAGTTTCTCTCCATTTAGTTTGATGCTGGCTACCGGTTTGCTGTATATTGCTTTTACTATGTTTAGGTATGGGCCTTGAATTCCTGTTCTCTCCAAGACTTTAAGCATGAAGGGATGCTGAATTTTGTCAAATGCTTTTTCAGCATCCAATGAAATGACCATGTGGTTTTGTTCTTTGAGTTTGTTTATGTAGTGGATTGTATTGATGGATTTCCGTATATTGAACCAACCCTGCATTCCCGGGATAAAGCCTACTTGATCATGGTGGATGATCGTTTTGATGTGTTCTTGGATTCGGTTGGCAAGAATTTTATTGAGTATTTTTGCATCGATGTTCATAAGGGAAATTGGTCTGAAGTTCTCTTTCTTTGTTGGATCTTTGTGTGGCTTTGGTATCAGCGTAATTGTGGCTTCGTAGAAGGAATTGGGTAGTGTTCCTTCTGTTTCTATTTTGTGGAATAGTTTGAAGAGTATTGGTGTTAACTCTTCTTTGAAGGTCTGGTAGAATTCTGCACTGAAGCCATCTGGTCCTGTGCTTTTTTTGGTTGGAAGACTTTCTATGACTCCTTCTATTTCTTTAGGCATTATGGGACTGTTTAGATGGTCTAGTTGGTCCTGATTTAATTTTGGTATTTGGTATCTGTCAAGGAAATTGTCCATTTCCTCCAGATTCTCCAGTTGTGTTGAGCATAGGCTCTTGTAGTAGGATCTGATGATTTTTTTGATTTCCTCAGTTTCCGTTGTTATATCTCCCTTTTCATTTCTAAGTTTGTTAATTTGGATACTTTCTCTGTGCCCTTTGGTCATTCTGGCTAAGGGTTTATCTATCTTGTTGATTTTCTCAAAGAACCAGCTCCTGGTATTGTTGATTTTTTGTATGGTTCTCTTTGTTTCTACTTGATTGATTTCGGCCCTGAGTTTGATGATTTCCTGCCTTCTACTCCTCCTGGGCGAAATAGCTTCTTTTTGTTCCAGGGCTTTCAGGTGTGTCATTAAGCTGGTAATGTATGCTCTCTCCATTTTCTTTTTGGAGGCACTCAGAGCTATGAGTTTTCCTCTTAGCACTGCTTTCATTGTGTCCCATAGATTTGGGTATGTTGTGTTTTCATTTTCATTGTGTTCTAAAAAGTCTTTAATTTCTTTCTTTATTTCTTCCTTGACCAAGGTATCATTGAGTAGAGTATTGTTCAGTTTCCACGTGTATGTGGGCTTTCTGTTGTTTCTGTTGCTATTGAAGACCACTTTTACTCCATAGTGATCAGATAGGAGGCATGGGATTAGTTCGATCTTCTTATATTTGTTGAGGTCTGTCTTGTGACCAATTATATGGTCGATTTTGGAGAAGGTACCATGAGGTGCTGAGAAAAAGGTATATTCTTTTGTTTTAGGATAGAATGTTCTATATATATCTGTTAAATCTAATTGGTCCAAAGCTTCAATTAGTTTCATTGTGTCCCTGTTTAGTTTCTGTTTTCCTGATCGGTCCATTGAGGAAAGTGCAGTGTTGAAGTCACCCACAATTATTGTGTTAGGTGCAATGTGTGCTTTTAGTTTTAATAAAGTTTCTTTTACAAAAGAGGGTGCCCTTACATTTGGGGCATAGATGTTCAGGATTGTCAGTTCTTCTTTTTGTATTTTTCCTTTGACCAGCAAGAAGTGTCCCTCAGGGTCTCTTTTGATGACTTTGGGTTGAAAGTCAATTTTATCTGATATTAAAATGGCTACTCCAGCTTGTTTCCTGAGACCATTTGCTTGTAAAATTGTCTTCCAGCCTTTTACTCTAAGGTAGTGTTTGTCTTTGACCCTGAGGTGTGTTTCCTGTAAGCAGCAAAATGTAGGGTCCTGTTTACGTATCCATTCAGTTAGTCTGTGTCTTTTTATTGGGGCATTAAGTCCATTGATGTTAAGAGATATTAAGGAATAGTGATTGTTACTTCCTATCATTTTTGACGTTATTTTTTAAATTTGAATGCTTAACTTCTTTTGGGTTTGATGAAAGGTTACTATCTTGCTTTTTCCAGGGTGAAGTTTCCCTCCTTGTATTGGTGTTGTCCTCCTATTATCCTTTTTAGGGCCGGGTTTGTGGATAGATATTGGGTAAACTTGGTTTTGTCATGAAATATCTTAGTTTCTCCATCTATGGTGATTGAGAGTTTTGCTGGATATAGTAGTTTTGGTTGGCATTTGTGTTCTCTTAGAGTCTGCATGAGATCTGCCCAGGACCTTCTAGCCTTCATAGTCTCAGGTGAAAAGTCTGCTGTGATTCTGATAGGTCTTCTTTTATATGTTACTTGGCCTTTTTCTCTTACTGCCTTTAGTATTCTTTCTTTGTTTAGAACATTTGGTGTTTTGATTATTATGTGACGGGAAGAATTTCTGTTCTGGTCCAGTCTGTTTGGAGTTCTGTAGGCTTCTTGTATATTCATGGGCATCTCTCTCTTTAGGTTAGGGAAGTTTTCTTCCATAATTTTATTGAAGATATTTGCTGGCCCTTTAAGTTGTAAATCTTCACTCTCCTCTATGCCTATAATCCTTAGGTTTGGTCTTCTCATTGTGTCCTGGATTTCCTGGATATTTTGGGTTACAAGCTTTTTGCATTTTGCATTTTCTTTAACTGTTGAGTCCATGGTTTCTATGGAATCTTCAGCATCTGAGATTCTTTCTTCTATCTCTTGTATTCTGTTGTTGATATTTGTATCTCTGTCCCCTGATTTCTTCCCAAGGCTTTCTATCTCCAAAGTTGTCTCCCTTTGAGTTTTCTTAGTTGTTTCTACTTCTGATTTTAGATCCTGGATGGTTTTGCTTAGCTCCTTCACTTGCATGTTTGTGTTTTCCTGTAATTCTTTAAGAGATTTTTGTGTTTTCTCTTTCATGAGCTCAGCCTGTTGACCAAAGTTCTCCTGTATTTCTTTAAGAGATTTTTGTGTTTCGTCTTTCATGACCTCAGCCTGTTGAGCAAAGTTCTCCTGTATTTCTTTAAGTGTTTTTTGCATTTCCTCCTTGTTGGCTTTTGTATTCTCCTGGATTTCTTTCAATGATTTTTGTGTTTCCCTTGCAAGGGCTTCTACCTTTTGATCCATTGTCTCCTGAATTTCTTTATGTATGACCTTCATGTGTTCCTGTACCAGCATCATGACCAGTGATTTTAAATCCAAATCTTGTTTTACTGGTGTGATGGGGTATCCAGGACATGTTGGTAGAGGAGAATTGGGTTCAGATGTTGCCATATTGCCTTGATTTCTGTTAGTGACGTTCCTGCGTTTGCCTTTTGCCATCTAGATCTCACTGGTGTTAGTTTATCTTGTCAGTGCTGGACTCACCAGTGCAAGCTGCCCCTTCCCAGTTGGCCTCTGGTGCACAGCTTACCTCCTGCACTGCTTGTAGACAGTGTGCTGCTGCCCAGGCTGTTCAGATCCCAAAGCAGGCACCCGAAGGCTCCCGCTGGGGCCCGCTGGATTCACTGGAGCACACTGACTTCTCCCAGCTGGCCGCCCGGAAGCCCAGCTAGCCACTTGCAGGACTTGGAGATGTAATGCTGCTGCCCAGACTGATCTGGATCCGGAAGCGGAGAGAGTAGAGCTAAGGGCTTCTGCCTGAGGCCTTGCCCCAGATTGTGTCTGTGGAGCAGATGGAGCCCGTGTGCACTCCCAGGGAGTGCCGACGGTGTATGCTAGTGTGACCTCCCCTGAGTTCCGCTCACTCCGCTGGGCAGCCGAACTGCCAACCGGGCTATCGCACACAAGGTTAGCCTGGCCGCCCAGTCCCTGAGTCCAGGCAAAAGCCTGGGAGGCCAAGGTCCGAGCAAAGTTCCCCTACGGCTTTGACTGTTAATTGGGTTTGCCAGGTGACTAGGATGGCGGGCGTGTGCGCCCGCGCTCCCTGAAAGCGCCGGGAGAGTCTGCTTTGCTAACAATCACCTGGGCGGGTTGACTCACAGATGGCCCACCAAGCCGCCCAGTTCTTGGGGTCAGTCCTGTGCCTTTTGGGGCCTGGACCCCCGCTTTGTTAGCCCTAGGCTATGCCTGTTACAGGTCTGCCCGCCTGAGCTCTCTGTTGTCCTGCAGGCAAAATGGCGGCGGCGCGCTCGCAGGCCTGGGCAAAAAACCTCCTGGTTGGGTTGGCACCCCGATGGCCCCCCGACCCGCCCAGGGCCTGGGTGCAGGCCAACGCCCGTCGGGCTCAGACCACCGCGGTGTTGGCCTCGGATTATGTTTGTGTACCTCAGTCTGTCCGATTCCTGGAGTACGGAACCAAGATGGATCCTCCTCTCCTGACTGGTGGGAGGCCGAGTTCTGAAGTGGCCTCCGTGCAGGAAAGGCGCCGCACAACTGCAGCTGCTTGCTGTCCGGCTGGTCAGCGAAGGTCAGTGGTCGTGGGCGCAGGGCCTAACTGGTCCCTGTGACGCCTTGGTTCCACTGCTGATGGCCCTTCAGCTGGAGCAGCCACTGCTGCCGCTGCTGCCGCCGCTGCCGCCGCCCGGCTCTCCCTCTTTTCTTTCTTATATCACTGTGATAAACTTATTCTGTAGACTCATATGTGCTTATTAATATTTTATCATTCTAGTTAATAGAAGTAAGTCATCACAAACAATATTACAGATGACTCACCAAGTTACAAAAAATGATCAGAATCGTCATTGAAATTGAGTCACCTTTCTTGTAGTATTCTGCCCTTGGTTCCCACAAGTTGCTGCTCTTGAAGAGGTCCCATATTGGTTTCCTGTGTGTGTGTATGTGTGTGTGTGTGTGTGTGTGTGTGTGTGTGTTTGTGTGTGTGTATACCATATATATACCATAAAAATTTAGCAATCCAGTTCTAAACCTAAGGAGAAGGAATTATTAACAGCAACATTTGGGATGTTTTACTCTCATAAGATGCTTATTTTAGGAAGGTATGAAAAACCAGAGCTCTCCTGTGGCATTCCAGGCCAGGGCAAGGACATCTTTGAACTATTGCTTTTGGGGTCCCTGCCCTGAGCTGCCTATCTCGTTTCTGTCTCTTGTTTTCATTGCTACCCTCTAAAGAGGTAGCCATAATTACTCTTAGGGAATTGGTAAGATTAACTATCTGGCTTCTTAGAGTTTCATTTGGGATTTAGTTGGGGTACACCCGTCATGTGACCTCCCTAAAAATCTCCAAAAAATGCATGAGTAGTTTTCTGTTTATGGAAGAAGGAAATCTTCGATTAGTGCCTAGAAAGATGTGAAGGGGAGACAAGGCAAGCAGTGCTGTCATCCCAGGCCCTCGACAGAGAACCAAGAAAAGCCAGGGAAGAAGATAAGCGGATGTTAGCCTAGAAATGTAGAATGCCCAAGACACAATCCACACACCAAATGATGTCCAAGAAGAACGGAGGAGTGGCCCCTGGTTCTGGAAAGACTCGGTGCAGCAGTATAGGGAAATACCAGAACAGGGAAGTGGGAAGGGTTGGGTGGGGGAATAGGGGGAGGGAAATGGACTTATGGGACTTTCGGGGAGTGGGGACCCAGAAAAGGGGAAATCATTTGAAATGTAAATAAAAAATATATCAAATAAAAAAAAGAAAGAAAAAATGTTAAAAACAAAATCCATGATCATTTCTTGATGGGACTCACATAACATTCATCTACTGGTATCCCACACATTTTTCCTTAGCTTTTAAGACTGGATTAACAACTGAGAAGCCAGAGATCCAGTTTCAGGCGCTTTGATAGCTGTTGGACCAGCTGGAATCACAGTGTCCTTCCCAACTGCCTTTTAAGAGGGCAACAGAGGAGAAATTTAACCATCATCTAATTTTTTTAGGGTAAAACAATAATGAGTCATTTCTCTTGCATGCAGACAGATAGGAGTTGCAGTATTGAATTACACCAAGTTCATGATCTTACATCTGGGAAGCCATCTCTTTATAAGAGAAAAATTGTTAGTAAGAAGTAATTATCTAAATAATATCTCATATAAATTTAAGTATGTCTGGGAAATGTGATCCTTTTACTTCTTCAAACACTTTTAAATAATCTTAATTTAGATCAGTTGTTCTCAACTGTCCTAATTACAGCCCTTTAATACATCTTCAAGTTGTGATGACCACCAACCGTAAAATTATTTTTGTTGCCACTTCAAAACTGTAAGCTCACTACTTTTATGAACTATAAACTATATCAGTGTTTTATGATGGTCTTTGGCGGCCACCATGAAAGGGTTGTTTGACCCCCAAAGCAATCACAACCCTCAGGTTGAGAACCACTGGTTTAGATGTATGGTTTTGTTTTTTTAAGCCGGGACTTAATAACTGTTGCCAAGAACAAATTAACAGCTGAAGAGAACCTCATTAACTTAAGTAGAGGCTTGATATCAATATTTTGAAATCTGACCTTAGAATTTTTAAGAACTTATATAATCTCTAAGTGTGTGTGTGTGTGTGTGTGTGTGTGTGTGTGCGTGAGAGAGAGAGAGAGTGAGCCAGGGAAGCCTTAGGTGAATGTGTGAGGAGGGAAGTCCAGAGTGAATGGGTGTCTTGACATGGGTATGGCCAAGGCAAGGACCAGTGCCTTGAAACCAATGGGAAACTGGCAAAGACTTTCCCTTGACCCAAGAACTAGTATTTATGAATGATTAGCCAGTATGTACAAAAACTAGCAACTGCCTCTTCCTCTTCCTGGATATGTACAACCTGAGGCTGCTTGTCTGTAGACATCTCCTACCACAGAAGTTGGTTAACCCCTCCCTTATCTGTGGTATATGTAATAAATGTGCTGAAGTTCTGGGCTTCTGAGGGAGTTGATGCCACCTCTTCAAAGTCTGCATAGTCCATCTTTCCTCATACTTTCTTGCATGCTTGTTTGTTCTGTCTTCATTTCCTTGCCACTCTAGTCAGGGTTCGAGGACCAAGCCAACATAGTTCATGGCACCTCATACATTGGTTCAGATGTGTCTCAGCATCCAATAGATGTTGTATTGAGAATGGGATTTGACAAAATACAGAAAAACATTGTTACCTAGAGTACTATCAGGCATAGAATATTGAATTTTGATGTGTCTCTGATTTCACTAAACTTTGTATGGTCATGAGTATATGACACTTGAAAACATGGTCAAGAAAGAACATGATGATGAAAGTCTTGTATTTTGTTAATATTGCGTTGTCACTTGTTAATTTGTTTTGTTATGTAGTTTTCCCTTCTCTGACAAAAGTTCCTACCCTTTCATCTTTTTTGTCAACATTCTTCTATGTTGTTTTGAGCTTATTAGTCATTATATTTATAATGATGTTTCTTTTATCTCTGTTTATTTGGACTGCTATAAGTTAATTTACTTTTCAAACTATATCTAAATATTTTAACTTCATTCTGTATGTTATGAATTCATTCTATATGGTATGAATACATGGCCAACATTGGGTACAAAATACAAGCACTCAGAGAATATAGGTTTTCCTACCTCTAGGGAGATACATTGAGGCTGATCAATTTATAATATATAAACTTCAGGTCTAAGTTTTGGTCATATTTTACCTACTTCTTGATTTCTCCTTTGCTTAAGGATATTTCGTATATGAGTTGGCAGTGCTATATTCCCCACATATGGAGAGTAGATGCAAGGAGATGAAGCCATCTTCATTTACAGAGTGTGGACAGTATGGGCTATGTGAGATCCTGCCTGAGTTATGGTTTCTATTGATATGATGAAACATCATGAGAAAAAAGGAAGCTGGGGAGGAAAGGGTTGATTTGACTTATACTTCCATAGCACTGTTCATCCTTAAAAGAAGTTAGAACAGGAATTCAAGCAGGGCAGGAACCTGGAGGTAGGAACTGATTCAGAGGGCATGGAGTGGTGCTGCTTACTGACTTTTATATAGCATGCTATATAGCATTTATATAGCATATAATCATATTATATAGCATGTGTTCTTTCCCGATTAGAGATGTTGGCCAATGACATACATCCTCGTGGCTTGCTCAGCCTGCTTTTCTTATAGAACTCCAAACCACCAGCCCAGGGATGAATGGGCTGCCACTTACAATGGGCTGGACTCTCCTCCATCAATCACTAATTAAGGAAGTGCCTTACAATCTTACTTGCCACCCAATCTTATGGAGGCATTTTCTTAATTTCCTTTCCTTCCTCTCAATGGCTTTAGCTTATATCAAGCTGACACAAGACTATTCAACACACTGACCTCTGCAGGAAAAGAAATAAAGAGAGGAAGAAAGGTAGGAAAAAACCAGAAAAATTTTAAAAATATACATCTTATTTCATTTTATGAAAGGTTCAGTTTTTTAATATTTATTATTTCATCATGGTGAAACTATTGAAAATTTTGCTGTGCTTTTCAGAAACTTCTTTCAAAATTACCACATTGTCACATATAATTCTGAGAGCCCCACTTCCTATGGCCCTTCTTCCTTCTCTTTCCCTTCATATTATATAGCATGTGTTCTTTCCTGATTAGAGATGTTGGCCAATGACATACATGTTTTGCTGATATTAATCTTCATCATATACCCTATTAAGGAGAGACAGAGAGAGAGAGAGACAGAGAGAGAGAGAGAGACAGAGAGAGAGAGGATAGAGAGAGAAAGAGAGAGAGAGAGAGAGAGAGAGGAGAGAGAAAGAGTGCCATCTCCTTAGCCCCTTGATCCAAATTTTTACGCTCATTATTTCATTACCCAGGCAGAAATTTCTCTTTCCTGGCTTACAACATAGATCTAAAAAATGAAATCTATTGAAAAATGATTTAAAAGTCCTCTGTGACCTGTGTGTGATATTAGTAGCAAGGACAGCCAAGTGTTCTGCAACACGGTCACTTTTCTTCCACAGCACCGCACTATTAGAAACCCATTCACCTAGACAAGAACACATGGTTTCCTCTCCCAGTGAAAAGCAACCAGGAACTCTGTTAGCTGCTTCTACATCAAGCTATTTTCCAAGAGGGCATGCCTTCTCTCCATCCGCTTCTGCAGATCATTCTGAGCTTTAGAAAGCTGGAGGACATGAGATGGGAATTCGTTTTCCTGAGAACATCTGGATGAGTCCCCAGATATTACTACTAAGAAAGTGAGAAATAAATTCTCATTTTGATGAACCACTGGAGACATGTAGTGGTACTTATTACAGCAATTAATATTGCTAACTAATGTAGAAATTTATTCTTCGCTACATGGACAAAAAATCTAAAGTATGTGGCATTAGTTCAAAGGCTACCACATCATATATATAAATCCATATATATATGGAAGAAGATAGAGACCTGTATTAGGTAGTATGATAATTAGTCACACTGTCACCAAAAGATATTCATAATTAAATTATATGATGGTCAAACATATAATCATCTAAAGAAAGATAGAGAAAATAACATATCCATATAGGAGCTGGAGGATGGAGTGGCCTGAGGTGGAACACTGCCCCCAGAACACAGAGTCACTGTCACACTTTTGATCTCAGCACTGTTCAGAT
Organism: Apodemus sylvaticus; assembly: GCF_947179515.1. Classification (NCBI taxonomy): domain Eukaryota; kingdom Metazoa; phylum Chordata; class Mammalia; order Rodentia; family Muridae; genus Apodemus; species Apodemus sylvaticus. The sequence continues at coordinate 13,957,261 of NC_067473.1, read as the reverse complement.
TGCCGGCATTGGAACTGTGAGAGATTGAGCCTGTCAGTCCTATGCCATGGTCCTGCTGCAGATCTGTAAGATAACAACAGTAGCCAGACAGGAGGACACCCAAGTCTCTACTTTTCCCTGATCATCAAAAGGCTCTTGATGAAGGAGAAGACATTTTTTCAGTGGTGTACGCACTGGTAAGGAGCCCATGTTCTTGTGACTAACCTCTTACTGTGAACAACCTGAGTGAAACTCGCCTTGTCAGAAAGAGATAAAGACAGATGGAAGGAAGGAAGGAAGAAAGGAAGGAAGGAAGGAAGGAAGGAAGGAAGGAAGGAAGGAAGGAGGGAAGGAAGGAAGGAAGGAAGGAAGGAAGGAGGGAAGGAAGGAAGGAAGGAAGGAAGGGAGGGAGGGAGGGAGGAAGGAAGGAAGGAAGGAAGGAAGGAAGGAAGGAAGGAAGGAAGGAAGGAAGGAAGGAGGGAAGAAAGGAAGGAAGGAAGGAAGGAAGGAAGGAAATGAAAGAAAGAAGAGGAAAGGTGTGAACAAAGGTAGGAGAAGGTAGAAAAAGAGGAAACGAACAGGAAACAAACAGAAGGTAATGCATACAATTTGAGAAAAATTTATATATGTACGTGCTCATGCATGGGAACACATATGAAAATGTCAAAATTATAAACCACCATATACAATTAGTTTATACTAATACGAAATAAATAATAATTTTTCAAACCTGTAATGAAGACAGTGAGTATTAGTTGTTTTTTGATTAATGAACTTTTTAGAAGAGGAAAGTTCACAGGAGGACATGGTAAAATATTGAGCCTCATGGCCAATTCAGTTTCAATAGTTTCATTTCCAAGCAAACTGTAATTTCTTATGGCCTAAGGTAGAGTGCCCTGAGAGGGGGAAAAAAACAAACCACAGCCAGCTTGAGTGTATGTCTAGGGAAGAATTCCAATGTGGTGGTTATAACAGTGGAAGCAATTCAATCAGAAGCCTCTAAATGTTGGGGGAATTCTGTTATTAAGAATCAAATAAGAAAGAACCTGCCCTGAGAAGTCAAATGGGCCTTCAACTATGCCACAGTAAGTGCCGAGAAGCAAAGTCTGCGTAGCTCCCAGAGGCAATGCTTTAGTTCTGTAGTTTACCATGCTTGTGGCCTCTTGGCGGTGCTTTCTTATCTCAGAAGTCAGCAAAGGGTAGCCCACGCTTTCCACTCTCTGTCATTCTGAAAAGGGCTTTCTTTCTACTCCTTTGCTCACTGGTAAGGATGCTTCCTGGACCTGCTCGGGTGTCCCTTCCTCTACTTCAAAGTATCAGCCTTTATTCTGTCTTCACCTTTAGTGCATCTTGCCATGCGGCATGGGACATGCCCAGGCACTGAGATGAGAAGTGGGTTCTGTTCTGCTGCCCACAATCCACTTTAGAAGCAGGACACACAGTCAAAGCATTCATAATCAGAAACAGCAGACATCAAACGTAGTAGATAAGGAAGTAGACTTCAAAGAGAAACCAGGGACTTTCAGAACTGATCCAGAGAGAGACTTTGCCTCTCTTGAGGAAAAAAAAATCATGGTTTTGACAAAGTTGTTTGTTTTACAAGTGAGAATTTTTTGCTGGAGTCTTCCAGTCACTCAATTTTTAAAAATTATTTATTTTCTCCTCCCCATGGCTCAATATTTATACTAGGCTTGGGGAGGGGGGCAGGAAATAGGGAAAATCTGCAGGATGTAGAGATGCTGGCCAGGAAAGTGGATAAAGTGCAGGAGCAGGAGCCTTAGCTAATAGGTTCAGCATTCTCTGTGTGAGAAAATGAAGCCGGGACATTGAAGAAGGCAGCAGTCTGGGACAGAGACCATGGACTCGCCACTGAAATGTTTGCCCTAACTCCCCAGCATTTGTGGAAACAGGCAACAACCTCACTGGCCAAGGCACACTTCTGTAAGTAAGGCCAATTAACTACTCCAAAGGAACAAGGGTAGATATGATAATATATTTCAGGCCTTTAAGAAGTACAGGCACATGTGATAGTTCATAGTTGTTATCTTCACAATCAAGTGTCTGAGGCAAGACAATTTTAGGGATTTGAGGATAATCTAGTTTCCTTGGGGAATTGGCCAGCCTGGATCACATATTAGGCTTCATCGCAGAGAGAGAGAGAGAGAGAGAGAGAGAGAGAGAGAGAGAGAGAGAGAGAGAGAGGTGATTCTTTGTCTTCTCCTTACCTCCCTTTCTCTTTGCCTCTGAAAGCAAGCCTGGTTCCTTGAATTGGCAACTAGTCAGCAAACAGTCCTTTTTCTTATAAGCTAAGCTACAACAATTAAAGGTTTTTGCGTATCACTAAAGTCAGCGTCAACCTAATATAGATGTATCTATATGTTTAAAAGAAATTTGAAATCATCCAAAAATTTCATCTGTTTTTGTATGTTTATGTTTGGAGTGCACATTCATGTAAAGAGGAGAGGGGCCAGGGGTCAAGCTCAGGTAAACTTTCAAGTATTGTCTATTGTTTCTGAGATAAGGTCTTGGCTTAGAACTCATTTGATTTTCTAGGCTAGTAGCATCCTCCTCAGAGGAGATGGGATAAAAAGCTTGTACCACCATGCCTGAGTCGTCTTCTTGGTTTCTGGAGACCAAACCCAGGTTTTCCTCTTGACAGGATCAACAACACTTTAGTGATCAAATATCTCCCCAGCCCAGTCTTGTAAAGCACCAAAAAATTCTTCAGAGGATTTTAGGTTACCCAAACTAAAATTCCCAAAGTGTGAGAACCATAGTATGGGGACTTAACATACTGCTTCTAAGACCAAAATCTGTAGTTATTTAGGGACACAAAGGGCTATCTTGTTAGATGTTTTGTTGAACATCCCTTCAAAAGTACAGACTACATAAAGTGCACTGTTTCATATGATTGAGCCTGATATCCCATCACTAATGATTTTTAAGAATATTGTTTCTATTACAGTTCATATGACTCCTATTACATCAAGAAATTATAAGGCTGGACTTAGTTCTGAATAGAAAAACACCTGTAAACTACCTGTTATAAGTATCTTTTATGGATAAATGGTATAAATACAAAGGAAATCTGTGGATGAAAACACCTGAAAACACAAATGCCATGGCCAAGATTAATATATTTAGTTTCAAGCAGATATATACTTTCAGGAACTTAATTTCTTTAAAATTAAGATAGCTTAATAATATCTCATATGCTTCAAACGTAGTAATTGCTTTTCAGCTCACACAGTCTGAATTATCTAATATCAACAATTAAAGTGAATTATTTGTTATGAGACAATGTTCCTCTGTTTGCCTATGTCTTACTAAGAACGAGGAGAATGAATTCAAGTTCTATTTCATGTCACTGAGAGTGACATGACTTGGGCATCATCTAAGACCTGTTTAAGGTAGTCAGACATTTTTAAGGTATTCAGACTTGTTTAATGTATTCAGACTTGTTTATGTCTTACGAACATTTCTTATTCCTGTTTCTGTTTTCCTGGTGAAGTCAATAACAAGGCTTAATTATTCCATTTTATTCAGAACTATTTGCAGTGAGTCAAATTCATATCGATTTTCTTACCAAAACCAAAGTAAGTTTTCAGAGAGCCTGGAGATCTCTCCTTCCAGTGCTTGCAAGCTCATCTGATAAAGCCGGATTTGGGAACAGGAAATTGATATTTGCTATGGGAGAGTTGCTTCTGTGTAGATCGCTTTGCATTAAAATGCACTTTAGGTTGATAGAGTCTGAACACTAGGGGTAGGAGGAGAGGAGTGTGCCTTTGAGGGACTTGTAACTGAAGTGTAGGGAGCAGTGTGCCTTCCTACACACCCTCAAACACTGAGCAATAGACTTCCGACTTGGACGCATATGTTGCCGGAGCCGTTTAGACCTTGACACTCAAAGGGAACAGTAGATGTGACAGACGACTTGCATTTATTTGGTGCTTAAAGTTATATCAGAGAACAAAGCCCACTCACTGTAGCCCCATTTTCTCCACATACCAAGATTATCTTCTTTGTTCAAAGCTTTTTTCTGAATTAATTTATTGACCGGCAAATGCATCTTCAATATGTCTCTCCATTTCATACCTTCCGCTTCCCAGTCTACCTTACTATGGATATCATGCAGACACAAGTTGTTATTCAAATCACAGTTCCTCATTCTCATGTATACATTTATTAGACAGGAAAATTTTGGGGTCTTTCCGGACCTCCTGAAGCAGAAACCTAAGGCCTAGAGGCCAAGAGCCTGTGCTGTGACAGGTCTTCTGCATGCTGGCTCACAGAGACAACCATACCCTCTACTGTCACTACAACTAGTCCTGGAGCTCATATTCTCTGTGGTGACTACATCCTGTGAGGTCCTCACCTCCACACTGACCTCTCTTGGGAATCCATCTTGGCACCTAAGAGGAGAATTATAGCATGTTTAAGTAATGAGTTAAACTGACTCAAGACCAGGTTTTCATTATACTTTCTTTCACATACTGCTCATAAAACACATATTTACCTCTCTATTGTCTTTATTTTGTAATAAACCTGCTGAAGTTTTAATATAGTCTACATACTTGATTGAAGGTAAACTTGTGTATGATTCTCAGTCCAATAATTGGAGCAGTTATTTGTAGTATGGGGTGAAATATAATTTTGCTATATAATCTGTGCGAGCACAACTGTAACCACTCTTAGAACACATCCTGACCATCACCAATTAGCCGTCATGACTCATTCGCTCTAATAATTGACACTTCCCCTATAACGATAGTTTAGGCAAGCACTCACTTATTTTCCATCCGCATGCATTTGCCCAGATGGACATTTCAGATAGACAGAATTAAACAGTATCCATTCTAATGACTAGCTTCTTTCATCTGACATGTTTTTTGAGGTTTACCAATTATAATATGTATCATTACTGCATTCATTTTTTTTTGCTGCCAAATAATATTCTATTGAATGCATATACCACATTGTGTTTATACATTTTTCATTCATTAGATATTTCATTTGCCTTGTTTCTGTTATAAATATTGTTCCTATGAACGTTGCATGAACTTCTTTGTTGTTTCTTTGTCTGATTATGGTTTCTCTATGTAGACCAGACAAGCTTCAAATTTGCAATTACCTTGCCTTAGTCTGTCAAGTACTGGGATACAGATTAGCACCATCTTGCCTGGATTTTTATTAAATTTAAACTCTCTTAAGAGAAAACAGTACTGTCAGCTAGCTCTATTAATATTTTATTGAGAAGTGAAGTAACAGGTCTTTTACATGTTTCGACATTTGGGGTCTGCTAAAAGACATGAGATAAAATTTGAATTTTCAGATAGAAATTCAAATTGAAATTTGAATTTTCTGATTTTTTTCAGTACTCCTATTCATTTTTCCCCATACTTCTTAGTTAGTCAAGGTGAGACTGGGCTATTTCTACAAAGCGCTTCCCATTTTCTCATCTTCACTGGAAGGGTTAATAATCCGTTGAATGAAAGTGTCTTAGTGGTGTATTACTCTTTATGGGAGAATAGTACATGAAGCAATAAATACCTCTAGGCCATGATTAAATGGAGAAGCAGAGTTGATGTCTCAGATGAACACAAATGCCATTTACAGTCTCACATAGTTCAGTATCATAAATACCACTCTCATTGTGCAGGGAAGACGCTAGGGAATATACTCCATACACACATGGAAGACACAAATAAGAAAATAGGTCCTTGTGCCAATCTGAGTTATAATTTATTGTTCTCATCTAAGTCTGTAACAGAACCCAAGTGGTTATTATTTCTTTTGTAAACTGTAAGTGGAGTGGGTTTTTCTTTTTTTTGAAATGATGATTAATTGCTTAAAGTAGACCATGTGGTAGAAAGAGAACAAAGCTCTATATATGGAAATATCTTTGTCATTAGGAATTAGTGTGGCTTAAATGTCAAAGCCATTAAATACTCATCAAATACCAAATACTATTCTAGTTTAAATATGTTATGGTTGTTTTTAAAACATAGGATTGCATTATGTTGCCCAGACTGGCCTTGAACTACTAATCCTCCTGTCATGATCTATTGAGAGCTAAGGCTAGAGATGCATACCACTGTAGCTGGTGATTCCTGTATATAAACAATATTGAAATCATTATACTTTCTAAAAGTTTTTGAAATATATATTTTAAATGGGTAGATCATAGTTTCATATACCATACATTAATAAAACAAAATAAACTGAGGAAAATTATTATACTTGTAATAATTTTTTCACTTAATTATTCTACATAAATTCAGCCAAGAAATATTTTATTTATTCCTAAATAATATTTTCTTTATGATATAACATTTTATAAATTAATCATGCCATCATTGTTCATAATTGGTGTTTAGTATATTAGTATATTTGTATTTAAATATATATAAATATACGCACTTGAAGTGATTGAGAACAATCATCCTTCCTTAGAACATATGTGCCTCTACGGTCCCTCAAACTTCATGCTGCATATCCACTAATTATTTTTATAGATGGTTATCTAATCTTATTTCTAATAAATTGAGTCCATTGAGACGTGGGCACTTCATATGTGTGCATAGTTTGTTCTGGCTTAAGCTATGGATGATTATTCTTTTTTCTTTTTTCTTTTTCAATCTGGCTGTACCCTTCAGTCCTCTGACCAATTGACAGAAAAGTCAGCTCTCTCTGTTCTTTATAAATGCCATCTCTAAATGAGTGCAGATAATCTAATCTCTGCAATTGGGAGTGGGAGGCAGGAGCATCAAGGCCAGCATGAACTATATATTGAATTCCATGTTCAGTCAGCCTGGATTACACAGACAGAGCTTGTCTTTAAGCAACAACAGCAACAACTACCACACACTGCTTTGTAATTAGACAGACTTGTTCCTTTTCTAATGTACCTCGACAGTGAACCTGCTTTTTTAAATTAATTTTTAGTTAGGGAAGTGTTTCTAATGATCACAGGAACCAACAATCTGAATATTTGAGGGAGCAGAGGCTTTTAGATGAACTTATATTTTCTTAAGACAAATGAATTAGTAGAAGCCATGGGTTGGTACATGAACCAGAGGGCATGCAGTGGAAGACTCCTGAACACCAGGCAGCTTTTCAGGTGAGAACAGAGTCGAGGTAGCATCTGAGCTCTGACACCCTTTCCTCCTGATCTCGTGGACAGCTCTCTGAGAGTTCCTGGATTATGCTTTATAGGGAGAAGGTGATCTGGGCGATTGCAAGTGAAAAGATTGTAGCTCACTCAAGGCTCACGAATGATTTGCTATAAAAATCATTGTGCCCAACTTCCCATTCAAAATAGCCTCGATGTCTTATCTAGTTCGTGCACAAGGGTGTGTTGTGAGAATTGCGGCTTATCAAATGTACAGAGAAATTACTCATATTTCAGTACATGTGTTTAATGAATGCCATTCACCTTTTCATTTAAAAATGAATTAAATATTAGCACCACACATTAAAAAAACTTACAAGAAGACTTTAGTTATTCATATTTCCTCTTCAATTGTATAATAGTATAATACATAGTACTATGTATAATACTATGTATTTCTTCAGAAATAAAAAATTCAGTTGGTTGAAAATTTACTTAGAAAAATTGAGTTGCTCTACTTTTTCTTCACCCAGTTTGGCTTATTTTTTTTTAAAAAAAGAAGAGAACACTCATTTTCATATCAACTTTACTTTTTTTAAAAAAAAAAGATAGTCACGCCCTACTTGCTCTTTAGCTGGGAATTTTGTGATTTGTGTAGTTGTAACATGAATTATCACCTACCCATAAAAGGGGCATACTATTGATACAGGAAATAATGTGACTGGATCTCAAAAGCATTATGACAAGGGACAAAAGCAGTGCCAATCGTTACAGTCATTTGCCACCCAGTCATACTGCATTTTGACCAAATTATAGAGATGGAAAGCCCACGCCACTCACACGACTAGTTTCGTTTAGACAGCATGGCCTTTACGGGTGCCACTGTCCCTTGTATCCCTTCTTTGCATTGTTTTTCTTTATTGTGTGAACGTGTATCCATCCTTTTAACTTTTTCCTCTTTCATGCTTTAATAGTTCTCTTCTCTGCATAGTTTATCTTTATCTTTGTGATCCATAATTTTTCTACCTCCTTTCTCCCACTATTCAACAACAACCACAACAACAACAACTACTACTACTACTACTACTACAACTACAACAAAACCTCGCTTCTGGTAATGTGTTAAATTCAACACTTGTCTGTTGGGAATGAGATGGATGAAAAGAGGGGGTGGAGAAGGGGCGTGGTGGCCTGGCTGGTTAACTTAGGGAATGAAAGGACAAATTGACAGGAGTGGATTCTCTTCCTGAACACCAATGAGCCATGGGTTTTTGTTAGAGCTGAATTGAAGTGGAACACATGGTTGTAAGTAGGATTTTGGTCACTCTTTGGCACGTACTTTGTTCTTGTTGTTCAAAGGGAAGTGTTTGATATATTTTGATGAATATAAATGAAATGGGAAGTTTGAAGAAAATATATATTCAGCACAGTCTACAAGAAACACCATAGTACTCCTTTTCAAAAGCATTAGGCCTGGAAGAAATGCAATTTTCAGATACTAGCATGGAGTAACATACAAGTGATTAAATAGACAAACAGCTCTTCCAACCAAAACATATATGCTTTAAAAAATAGTGACTGCTAATCATATAAGGACTTATATAGTTATAAATGTTATTCACCACAGCTAAATTCATGTTATTAAAGTATGATAATGAACTCAAAAATATTGTTTGGGAATTTTTTTATTAAATACTTTGTTATATATCTGATTCTTTTAAACTAAAAGTAATTGACAAGTATCCTAACAGCATAAAATATGATATTCCAAACAAATAATATCTTGTCTAAAGTATGTTAATTTCTATAGCAGAAAGGCTCACAGCAACATCCAAGGAGTGAATGGACTCACCTTGAAATCCCTACTGCTTTGCTGTGGACCATCTTCACCCTGGCTGACACATTTGTTGCATCAGTTCTTATAGTTAGCTATGGACACTATAAGAGACCTATCCTTAAAGAACAGGCTACCCGAGTGAGAATTGTTACACTTGTAAGAAAAAGGAAATCTATGTCTATGAATTCCAATCCTGGACAAGAATCATGTTACTTAGAACAGAATTTTTCTAATCCATGTCTAGTTTTAAAGATATGTGATATTTAAAATAGCAGTAGCGATTTGGTCAGAAAAAGAAAAGAAAGGAAAACATTAGATAGTGTGTGACACTCTCCTCTACTTACTTAGACATCATCGTAAATTTTTTCTCCAAATTATCCAGAATCTTGGGTCATGCTTCATATCTTGAATAAAATACTTTTGATAGATAATATCTATTCTATTAGTTTTTATGTGTCCAAATAAAACTACAAAAGTTTACATCTCTCCTCTATAATAAGCCAGTCACATGATGTTGATTTTTTTTCATCTATGAATGGCATATAGGATATTAAGAGTAAAGTTCCCTAAATATATTCAGATGATTGTGTATATGTCCTAACAACCCTAGGAATTTCAGACCTCTAAGCTGTGCACACATGGGAACAACGGTAGAATGCTGGCTCTTGCATTTCCTTCCCCCAGCTCTTTATTGTGGAGTAAACTCCTGGCCACCCTATTCTGCAATCCTTCTGCGCACCCTTATTTGACCAATGAATGCGCCATGTCTTAGATCTGCTGAGTGAGTAGCAACTGGATGTATTCTTCAACACAGCCTCTGTTGTGCAGAAGCATTCTAGGCCAGTTGGAACTCTATACCTATAGACTCTGGAAACAAAGCATTGGAAGAGCAAGACCCCTATATAGTATCCCCTGTCTTCTATTTGCTGGAGAGCTGCATCAGTAACATCTAGGAAGCTGGGAAGGATGCTAGCAGTCAGTATTGTTGGCCATTTCAATATTTACTATCTTTTCTTGATGGCTTCCCACTGCTTTGCTGTTGCTAGTGAATGTTTGGATAAATAATGGAATCTCCCTCTTGCCTTTGTCTAGGTAGGCTTGTGGACATGCACTTTGTGTACTGTGCTATAACTTTCAGACCAATAGAACGAAACAACAGGCAGTTCCAGCTCTGTGTGTGGATTGAAGGCTCTTTCTAGGAAATCTGGATTTTAGAGAAAAGTAGGATTTTTCTTTTCTTCTTTATTATTTTATTTTATTTTATTTTAATTTTAGGAAAAGTCATGCTTTGGGCCACCATTTTCTGTAGGTCCTGAAATGTGATTGTGAGTAGCAGAAGTGGGGAGCAAGGGATATGGAAAGTAAAACAAGAACAAATACATTGAACATGAAATTATATGATTAGCAGTTTTAAAGCAGAATTACATAAAAGCTATTGTTGTATTGGGTTGTGGTAGATAATGCCTTTAAGTGGATCACAGGACTCAAGAGGCAGTCAGAGACAGGTGGATTTCTGTGAGTTCAAGGCCAGCCTGGTCTACTCGTACTGAGTTCCAGGACAGCATTAGAGATACTGGGAAGGAGAGAGAGAGAGAGAGAGAGAGAGAGAGAGAGAGAGAGAGAGAGAGAGAGAGAGAGGGAGAGAGAGAGAGAGATGGAGGGAGAGAGAGAGAGATGGAGGGAGGAAGGAAAGGGTGTTGCCTACTTACAGATGTGAGGCAGACTGGCATCATTTAAACAAAGAAACAAACAAGGCACAGCAGTAAATGCATTTAATGTGCTTAGTGTCTACTTAGAAAGCAGGTCTTTCATAAAAATTGAATGCCTTGTCTGTCTTTCTGTCTGTGTATCTATCATCTATCTGTCTTGGGTCAAAGAAAGTTTAGTTTGTTTATAGGAAACATTTGACTCTACTTCTTAATTTAGAATAGTTGCCTTTTCCATTTTTTAAATGATGGCTTTTTTTGGTGCCACTTTATTTTTAAAATGCTGAGAAAGAACTCTTTCCCTCTCTCCCTCTCTCCCTCTCTCCCTCTCTCCTCTCCAGCTTTAAATGCACTCCACACTTTCTCGCCCATTCTCCAGGGACTTGATATTTGAAGTTGCTTTCTTTCCATTTCTCTCCTGAAAACATTCTCTAAGGAGGTAAAACAGTTGATCCTTCCCATTCCTTTATCGTTCATTGATCTCAAATAACTATTGAGAGTTAACAAGGAGTTATGGATCATATATTTATTTTAAATAAAAGTTAATATTTCCATGTACTGTCTTAAAACTCTCTGATATACATTATGAAATACAAAAAGAAAAAAGAAAAGAAAAAAGAAATCCTGCCTCACTTCGCTGATTTACTTTCCAATTAAAGTGTCTTTGCTTAAATTAATTGTAGACATTCATTTTTGGTTTCTTGAGCTGGTTTTAGGTGATAATGCAGTCATTTTTTATCTTCAATTCTTGTGATTTGTAAACATTTTGACTTAAATGACAGATTTTGATGATTTAGGGGATTTTTGTTAAAATTAGTAGCCTATGATCTGACCTTTATGAAGCCTCTTCCCAACCCACAATTGAGATGAAAAAAAAAAAAGCCATGTGTAAGGGCGTGGCTAACCTAGGAGAAGCATAATGAACACTGTGGAGATGGCTTTGTTTTAGCAATCATAATTACGTCTTTTAAAAACTGCATTTTGAATGTCTTCATTAAAAATTTTTGTGTCAACAAAAACAATTAACAGCTAAACTTCACTGCAGATAAGTAAAAGATTGAGGTTTGTAGTTGCACAACACCAACCCTTCAAAATAAGAACTGTAGAAGCAGCGGCTTCCTCTCATAGCTTCAGATATTGGAGAAGTGTACATCATCAGACTGATCTAAAGACACTGAAATATGGCTCAAGGCCAACAAAGTTTATAATAAAACCTGACTTACCTTCTCAAAGACTTTATTACATTCTTTTACTCTAGAAGCCATTTCTTCTAAAAAAAGAAATTATATATACATATATGCATATATAATATACAATGGTAGGGAGTCTAAAGCATTAATGAAATAATTGACATATTATAATGATATTTTTAATATAGTAAACCCATTGTGATAGCAGCACATTATGTAGACAACAATGAGCATTTAATTCTCTTGTTCTAATTCTCGTGCAAGAGAAGACCTGCCTATGAATCATTAAAAATTGTAAAGAATGATGGATTTGCCTATATGGGTGTCTAATTTTTGGGAAGAAAATGTATCTGCAGTTGTGAAATACCCGGCAGAGCTGTAACTCTGAATCCCATTACAGCCAGCCCCCTGCATCCCTCATCCCTGCAGCTCTGGTGCCTAGCACAAAACAAACTAAGTTAAGTCGCTCTGGGGCGCCTTTGTGAGGCCACTCAGAGTAGGAAGAAGGGAACAAAGGGCATGATAGAGATGCAGAGAAGGTAAAACAAATAAGGCTTGAAAATGAAGAGATAACAGGACGGGACGGGAAAGCTAACCTACTGGGCCAAACACCATAAAATCACAAATACATTTGTGAGGTGGTCCGCAATCACCCCCATCATCTCCGTCTCTTTGATGAATTCCAAAGGAGTAGAGGTCTATCTACCCTTCCATAAACTCCTGGGCCTAAGGGAAGGGTGATTAACAAGCATTACAGATTCTTCGCCTTAGTGTGAGGGTCTTTTTTTTTTCCTCATCACAACTGTATTCTCTGACTTCATGTCCAAGTGTTTTCACATCCTTCTGTAAGCAGCTTAAGAATTTGGGCCGTTCCATGGAACCTTTCTAGCAGCGGCCCATCAAGTCTGTCCTCAAAGATGGCCTGAGCTAGGAAGGGAAGCTATAATTGAAGACCTGATTGCGCTCTTTCTAGAAGACCCTAGATAGCCCTGCTTCTCCCTAGGGTGGAGGCAAAACCAGCTCTCCCTCCACATTTCAGATGCATTTTGCAGAGGGCCACCTGTTTCTGATGTTAACCTCTGTTCTGTGTTCACACTGACAAAGTAAATTCAGTAGCAACAAACCTCGTTCACAAAGCAGTCCAGTGATCAGGACAGGGAATTTTTCAACCAGTTGGAAGGTGGCTTGCTAAGATGTTGCCAAAGCCCCTTGCAACACTAACCACCCTCGAAGGAGTATTCCTCCCTCTAGCTTTCATTCCTACGGAGGAGGAGGAAAGACATCCTTACAGCATCTGCCAGTTTGTTCTTCAACGATTCCCAGTCTGCCCCCAGGCTCTGTCCCCACCAGGTAAACCGAGTCTACTCGTACGTGGGTGTAGGGCCGCTGGCAACATTAGTTAGAACCCCATCAAAGGCCCTTACCCCTGGCACACCCTGGACACCAGTACCACCTGGTTGAGTCCACAGCAGCGTTTTCAAAAGCACCACAACCCCCTCCTACATTTGTTGTCAAATCACTTCTTGATTCTTAGGCAGGCAGCGGATTCCACGCCTGGGAGAAGGGCTTGGGGGCCCCTGCCAGATTGTGCAAAAAATAACCCGGAGGAGGCGAGCAAAGTGCTCGGCAGGAGCCTGCGTGAGCGACGGATGCCCGCGGGCAGCTGGTGGTCCCTCAGGGAGCACCTACGGGCTGGGTCCGCTCGGCCTCCGCACGCCCCGAGGCGGGAGCAGGCGAAGGCGACTTTGGGAGTTCCTCTCTGCCTTGTATGGAGGGCTGCGCCCGGGCCGTCCCCGCCCGGCTCTGACGCCCGGCCCTCCCGCTGCCCACCCACAGCCGCCTCCCCGAGACCCGCCCGGGGAAGGCAGCCCCAGCCCCGCTCCGGCCACCCCCATCCCCGCAGCCGCGTCCCCGCGCCGCCCCCTCCGCCCCCGCCCCGCCCCCGCCCTCTCCTCGGCGACCGCGGATAAATCAGGGAGGCGAGCACCGCGAGCCAGAGCGCGCGGGCGCCGGCAGGCTGGCCGAGCTCTGTTTCCACAGTCGCCCTTGATGGCGGCGCAGGAGAGGCAGCCGTGGCACGGAGCAGCAGCCACGCGCTAGAGAGTCCGCCCGGCCCCGCCCGGCCCGCCCGGCCGCCCGCCCGTGCCCTGCCCGCTTCTCCCCGCGCGCCCTCCGGCAGACGTCGGCGCCCCGGCTCGGTCCCTCGGCCGCCGCGTGCAGCTCCGCCGCCCCCGGGCCGGCAGGGAGGGCGCTGATCTTCGATCGCGAAGATGGCTGCTGGCTGCCTGCTGGCCTTGACTCTGACACTTTTCCAATCTGGGCTGATCGGCCCCTCGAGCGAGGAGCCCTTCCCTTCGCCCGTCACGTAAGTCGGCGGGCCCGGGTGGGGCTGGAGGCGGGGGTCCCCGCTCGATGCCGGGCGGGCTGCCCGTGGGGGCGGGGAGCGCGCCTGGGAGCCTCGGAGGCTGGGCCGCCCGGTGATGCGCTGCTGGCCGCTGGAGTGAGCCCGGAACCGGCGTGCCGAGCTTCGGCCGGCCGCACCGTCCCAGGGAACATCCGTCAGCCGTCGGCGCCGTCTCAGCCTGGTCTCCGAGGATGCTCCAAGCTGAAGCCTGTAGCCGGACTTGGGGGAAAACTTTGTAGGCATACCCAGCTCCCACCAAGCCCAGCCAGATGAAAAGTTGGGTTTCCGTTAGATATTTCAGAGTTAATTTCAGGCTGACCCCAGTAGCTTGCGCTTCTCCTGTACTTAGCTTCTAGGATGCTAATTGCTGTGCTGTCCAAACTCATTTAGATCCCAAATTACTAGGAGCGCCTGACAGCTTCCCTGGTTTCTAGCCAGCTCTCTCCCAGCAGCTGAGCGAGCTGTCCACCCCAGCGCTCACAGGTACAAGGGCCACCCAAGCCAACCTACCCAACCCTTTATTTGAAACATCTAAGTGCCGACAGACACGCGGTTCCTGTTCTTAGAATGAATAGAACCCCTATTCTTTGAGGGTGGGACTGTTTCCCCAGTCTCCTGCCATTTTCCCTTATTTTTAACATTTCTAAAATAACTTTCAAAAAGAGAGAGAAAGAAACCGTTGCTATTCTAGAAATAGAGTGTTGAAAGGTAGCTATAGTCACACGGCAGGAAGGGCATGCAATGCAACCATTCTCCGCTCTCTCGGGTGCAAGAAGGAATCAGTCAGTGGCACATATACATATTTTTAAATGCGCTGAATAGCTTATCTGGCATTCTGGGAAAGCATTTATTTTGGTTTTTGAAGGTACTTTAAAGCTGCTCAGAGTAGGTAGTCTTAAGTGGGTGAGTCACTTTAATGCATTTTACATAACAAAAACAAAGCCCAAGGTAGCCTTCCCGGCTTTTATGCTGCAGGGAATCACTTGCTGTCCTTTGTTGGCAGAGAGCTGAATCCTGGAGTTTTGGGGGTACACTAGAAGTGCATCCGTACTAGCTGGAACCCGACAGCTATTATTTAAGATATGGCCTAGAACATTTATCACCTTAGGTGTCAGTGCAAGCATCTAGAGATGCATATTCCAGCCAGGGGAAAGGGGGTGTCTAATATTTATGGCATTGAATTACAGTAATGTTCTCTTTAGATAATCTTCCATAAAAATGATTGCATATCCTTTTTTGTTATGAAGCAAAAGGGTAAAAGCCATCTGTAGAGCTTCGTTTAATTGGCAGAACGTTCCAACTGTTTAATTTTAAACATGAGAAGTCTAAGAATTCCCTTACGATGCTACAAAAACATCCAGTCTTATTAAGAAATCGTACTTTCACTTATTTATATTTTATTGCTTTTGGAGCTCGACTTATTACATAAGAACTCGGGTGCCTTTCATGCATTTTGTGTCAAATAAGTGGTGGCTTTTAACAAGCCACATCTTTAACTTATTTGGAATGCACATTTTTAGTGTTGTTTTAAATTGATTTGCCAATATTGCTTTTAATTGGGAAGGATTTTTCTTTCTATTAAGGAAATCAAAACACAAACAAATAAACAACACTCAGCATGCCATAGCAAAACACTAACGTAAAAAATCTTTCTTATAAGAGCATCTGCAACAAATGTTTTCCCAAAATTAAGTAACTCAATATTCCTCGTCTGATTTGTGCTAAGGACATGAGGGAGATCAAGTAGGCATTTAAGATAGGAATTAGGAAACCATGATTCTTTTACTTTGAAGGGATTTGTGCTGTTTCAAACAATAGAAGTATGATTATGTGAAACGTTATTTTATGGACTAAGAATGGGCTTTGTAGCCCAAAGACAGTGTCTTTTATCATAGTATTAACAACGTTTCGGAAACCTCCCTGCTTCTGCAGTTACTTAATTGTTAAGTTAGTAATTCTATCCTTGGAGGAAAGGTAGTTGACATTTGTACTTCATGTTAGATTTCAGAATAAGATCTGTGAAAAAAATGTGCCATCAATCTCATTAAAAAACAGTGTTATTTGCTTTGCTTGCATGAAAAAAATTAAATGCAGTATTGATCAAGATAAAGCTCAGATCATCTGGGAAAAAAATCAAGTTTATAAGAACGGAATCCAAAGACTATAGCAGTTATTAAAGGCCAATTATGATGCTTCTATTTATAAATTTCTCAGAAAATCATGAGGAAATCAGTTGGTTTTGTTGGCAGTTTTATTTTTCAGCAAAAATAAAATAAAATGAGAACTTTTCATCTTCAGAAGAGGAAGACCATGTCATTAACACACTGTAACATTAATTAGTTGCTAATTGGAATTAGGCATGAATTGTAATTATAATTAAGAGACCTTTTCTTTAGTGATGTTTAACATGGAGGTCTTTAGTTTTGTTAAAATAAATAAACATGTTGCTCTAAATGCTAGTTTTTCTGCCCTTTGTCTTAAAGAACATTCTAATACAATTCTTCTGCAGCAAAATGGTAAACCTATCCCAATGATTAACATGCAAACAATGAGTTTATTTTCAGACAAAAGATTTTAATATAATTTTTATTTTTATGGACTATATATTTCTTTTGGGTATACTTCTGAAAGTAAGGTGTGAATCAAAATACATGATGTGCTATCAGGCAAATGCTTACTGGCACATACTCTAAAGGCAAATACATCATCTTCACATTATAGTATACTATATTATAGTGCTGTTTCAAAATATAATTCTCAAAAAGGGCAGCTTTCTTTCTGGAAATAATTCCGTGGCACTTATGTTTAAAACATATCTATTAAAATTCAGGAACACATGCCTTGCTGATCAATATAGTAATGTTAATTTCAAATCTGTCCTTAATTTTAGAACCTGCTTATAAATCCACTTTTAAAGCATTTTAGTTCAAATTAAACTTTTATCTCAGCCATATCAAAGCGCTACTCAGTGAGAAACAACCGGATGACAGCCAATTCCTATATGTGATTTGACTATGTGACCTAAATATATAACTAAGGATTTTAGTTATTTTTAATAAATAAAGTGTTGCAAAAATCATAGTTTTTTTGAGTACTGAATACTTAAAGAAACATATTTTTCTGTTGTTGTGTAGAAATATTGCTGTGTCTGGATGCCATGATGTCGGAATGGGTATTTAGCTATTCCATGAATTAAGAGTGAGTGCTGTAGTTATGTTTAACTTTCTGATTATATGGCACGAGGAAATGTGTCATATTAAAGGATACAAAATAAGATAGTATATGTAGATTCCATAGTAAATGACCATTAAACACCCTTTTCTCGATTGCTAGCATCTTGTCACAAGCCCTAACATCATGAGAGCGTTGATTACTCCACAGGTGTATGGTTAGGAAATGAAACAATAGGTGGCGTTTTCTGTGTAAGTCATAGCATATTTAATTTGCTATTGTTTTATGTAGGCATATAAGTCACTTTTGGCCTTGGCATTTCAATGAGTATTAGAAAATCTGAAGTAAAAATCCAAAAATCATTGTTGAAAAATACATACAGGAATATAAGCTTAAGGGTTATAACATGGATGTAAACAAGGATGTATTGTTCCTTTCTTCCAGTAGATTTTATTAATTTTACTTTAAAAAACACATGGGACACTAGAATAGAAAACATGTATTTCAGTTTTGAAACAGGTAAATATTTCATCACGCTTTCGCTTCAGAGAAACCTAAGTGTACACCTTTCTGTTGTTTCTCTGATACTGAAATATAACAATATAGTGCTTCTGTCTTTTTCATTAAGATGCAAGCAAATCAAGTATTGTCTTTAAATTCATTATTTACGTTTAAAGCATAAATTCATAACAAGCTATGTAGAATTTTGAAAATATTAAATATTTGTGCTCACAGCTTTCTGTCATGTTCTCCACAGCACTATTAATTATTTATCCATTGTACCTCTTTTGCCCATATTTTTCAATACAGGTATGAATTCCTTGCCTCCTAATATTTATCTAAGATGAAGTTTTAACTTAAGCTGGAGATTTAAGTGGGTGAGATGAAAGATTTTTTGTGCAATTATGCAATTTTAAATCTTCTTTGGTGTCTTTTTGGTATAGACCTAGAGAGTTCACACATAACTATATATAGAATATTTTAGAGAAATCAGAATTTGTTTTAGCTTCTAAGCTGCAATATTTTATTGTTAAAAAGTATCAGTCTTCCATCAAATATGTTAAAAGAGCCATCTGAGGTAGTATGTCAGAGTCTATAAGCTGCTTGCCGCGGAGAGTGAACTGTTCTGTTGTTTCCAGTCTGTCTTTCCTTAGACTCTACAGAGTGCACTCTGTTCTGCTGGGTCTGTGAGTGTGGCAGCCCAGCCCTTCTCACGACTGCCTGGAACATTCTCAGGCTTCCATGCAGTTGCTTTCCTGGACGTTTTCACTCTGCAATGGTAGCCAGCCAAGGAGCCTGAACATGGTTTACCTTGGCTTTTATGTGCACGAGACATGAAAATGGGGACATCGTATTCATTACAGAGTCAAAAGAAAATGTCAATAGATAGAGCAATTTATACTGAAAAGGTAGGAAAGGCCACATTTCCCTCCTCTTAAAAGCACCCGAAGATTTAGTATATAATTAGATTATTTGTCGAGTGTACAGTTACAGTGTTTTTTAATTATTAAATGACATTTTGTATGTTAAAAACATATGCAAGAATGTATATTCAGATATGTATGTATGTATATTCAATATATGTATTGAATGATTTTGCTAGATTTTTTTAAATTGCAATGTAAGCTAATTCATATGGTCCATGCTGTAAGATTTCTATTAATCTCTTACATTCTTCAAGGTTTAAATTTCATTCCAAGCATTAGAGTATACAAGAACGTCTTGAAAATGAAACTTTTGCATTAAAAATCTTGACCACTTCTTATAAAGGTCTATATACAGTGGGTAATTTTACCTTTTTATTTATGTATAGTATGCATCTGTGTTTGTAAGAGTTAAATATATTTGGTGTTATGATATTCCAGAGACGGAGACAATCCTGTGCTGGTTCAAAATATTATATAAAGTATGAACTTTTAGGCATTCCATAATAAGAGGCTTTCTTTTGTAGTGATCTAACACATAGGAACTAATATTATTAGTAATTAAAGCAATGAATCAATATAGTGGCCATTTCTTTCATATGTTTAGCATTTATTTATACAGATTCTAATAATCCTGTGAACAAAAAAAATGGCTTTGTGGGGCCTGAACAAACTGATATATGCATATATATATATATATATATATATATATACATACCTCCTGATTCTGAATTATTGAGATTTACATGTGTGATATATAATCACATATAAATGTATATTATATATTAAATATCATTATTTGAAGAAGTTATCTTTGAATATGAATGTGGAATATTTCGGGCTAAATGATATTTTAACATATGCTTCTGCTGATTTTTTTAAAGCCATATGCTCAGTGAATTAAAAAAATTAGAATGCATTTAAAATTCAGTATTGTGGATGCAAGAACAATTTAAATTAGAAATGATGGCATAAAAATGATGGTCTTTTCCATTTTAAACACATCAGATAGAGGCTAATCTCACTGTCTAAGTTATTTTTCCTGAGCAATTAAAGTTTTACTGTGGTTCTCTCCTGGTGTCTGATGAAAAATGATCCTAGCAATTTTGTTTCAATACTCTGTAGTGTTTCTTTTCCTTTCTGCATGTTAGCATACACTGAATGCTAATTGTAATTTATTGTGTGCGTGGGCATCCAATCAAATAAAAAAAAATTGTCCCCTCCCTGGTCTGTTTACAACCAGGTCTTAAGTTCATGTCTTTCTCACTTGAATCTCTGCTCAGTGTTTGCTGAGATTTCCTCCTACCCTCTAAGGAGAATTTGTGAGGGATTGTGACATACAGATAAATCTGTAGCACATAATTGACACTTCTATCAAAAATATCAGACAGTCTAGACAATTGTTCCTTTTGACATTTGCCCACATAGTGTGGGGATAATTAGAGGAGCAAACGGGAAAGAGCTAATGAAATTGTCCGTTTCTAAGGTGCTGACTGGCTGGCCATATAAGGGATGGGTGGACAATAACTCCTTATCCTGAGAGTTAAAAGAGGTATAGCTCAATAAAATAAATGAGGTCAGACACACTGGGAAAATCTCTTGTTTTTAAATGGTGATCAACAGGCCTTGCGATAAAAGAACCTTGAGAAGTGAGGTTGAAAGTGGGGCAGAGAAAGGAGCCCTCAGATTTATGAGTTACAAAACTGCAGATGCTAGAAGTAGCCGCTAGTTATTTTCACTGTATTGTCATCCCTGGCTCATTCCAAATGTGGCCTTTCTTAGACTTGAAATACCACTCACGAAGCATGAGATTCATTTTTAGAGACCTAAATACTCAGATATGGAAATTCAGTGTAAGGAATACAGACATTAAAACTGTCTAGATCTTTAAAAAAAACATAAAAATACTTAGAAATTCATATGTTTTTATGAACCTCTAGGGAAATGGTTCCTTGGATGAGAAATACTACCATGATATCTCATTAAAAGCTTTAAGAGTTAATTATCAAACAAGATGCTCTCTAACACAATTTCTTCCATGAGATTAAAAGAAACAAAATAACCTGTAGATGGCCAGCTTCCAGGTGTGCACTCAAGACTATTTGGGCCAATACGTAAATAGTCTATTTCGTTTTTAGAAATAGTTTTAATGTACACTTTCTCCTTTAATGTTTCCTGCTTTAAATGTTTTAACCTCAAATATAATTTAATCCGACAAGTAATACTCTTCTTAATCAGTGCCAGTCGGTGCACTTCGCTGAGGCACATCCTAGGAGTACAAATGGAGACAGGGTGTCCCAGTGAATGACAAACACGGTTCCAACTTAAGCAGGAGATAGTGATGGTGGGTGCATGAAGGCATGACGGAGGCCAAAGGTAGAACGACGCATACTGAGAAACCACGATCTAATGAACCAGCATCTGCTGGGTTTTATTCAACGGCTAGGCAAGAAAAGATGTCAGTGGAGGGAATGGTCAGAAAGAAGTGGAAGCTAAGTTCTGTCGGAGGTAGGTCATGTTTCATTCCCCGAGGAGGAGTCACTACTTGGCAAGTGTTGATGGTGAGCTGACAGGTATGCTGACCGAACGAGGCGGAGTTGTCCCGCTTTGCAGGTATCTATTGGTCCTTAGCATTCTCTCTGTGTAGTGTTTGGAAGCTGTTTCCGAACAGTGTCTAAAACCAGAAGAAAGGTTCATTCGTTTATTTAGTGAAGAATATTTGGTACCCCTAATGGAAGTTGTCAGGAGAGGTTTTGTGCATTGTTTCATTTGCAGAGAGGCCAAGCAGTGGGCTCTCATTAAGGATGTCAGCAAGTTTGTGATGTAGATGAAGAGTCCGGTAGTGCTAGTGACAGGACGTGGTGCCTGCCTTTTAAGGGCAGAAGTTGGGAATTTGGAGATAGCAAGTGCAGAGTGCTCTTTCTAGGAATTTGGGAATGTGAGGGAAATGAGAAACCTAGAATAAATTCAGAATAAGAAGGTTGGATGTGGAGGATTTGGAATTCATTAGTCTCAAGACCGTAGATTGGATTAGGTCATTTGGAATTAAATGTTATAGGAAATTGGTCATAGGACTATCTTAAGTTGGGAAATGATTTCAGATAGTGGTGGAATGATATGAGTCGAATGCTAACAGATAAGGGATAGGGGAGACTGCCCTAAATGTCACCACTCAGGTCAGCCTGGCTTCTCTGTCTCACCTCCTTATTCTTCTCTGCAGATTGTCTTTATCTGCTTCTAGGATTCCTGGTATTTCATGATTGCAAGGGGGTCATGCTTCTTGACTAATAGGAAGTTCAGAATCTTACTAAAATGTATCTCCTAGGGGAAAATTATCTTGGTAAGCCAAAGGGGATCTGTTAGCTGTCTATGTCTCAGTCAGTTGTGAGCAGGAGATGGGATATGGTAAAGGGACAGGTCCTGATTGACTGAGTTTCTCTCTCTCTCTCTCTCTCTCTCTCTCTCTCTCTCTCTCTCTCTCTCTCTCTCTCTCTCTTTCCCCCATGCCTGGTCTGTTCTCACTAATAGGTGCTCAAAAAGAAGCAATTCTCAAAAAAAGCTGCATGTTCTGAGGACAGATATATAGAAAGAGAAATAAGCATCCCTGGAGGGGCGGTTTGTGCGTATCAGAGGAAGCAGGCCAAATGGCAGAGAGAGGAAGCCCATCAGAGAGCTCATGATTGACAGATGAGCGTTCTGACAGAGGCAGCTGAAGAAGGAATCAAGATGAGAAACAATGTCTTTTGAAGTAACTTTTGAAACTTGAACCAGCCTTTAGAATTAAAGCAGATCATTGAAATTTAGGGTAGATACAAACTTAATTTATGGGAGATATTTTTACGAGAGTGTTCCGAATCATAACTTCCGTTCTGAAGACTAAATTGACATGATTTGCCACATAGTGCACTCACATCAGTAAGATTCAGACTCTGAGGTACCTAGCCTAAAGCACTTATTATTGTTCTTGGCAGTGACTACATTCCAGCTTCCAATTTTATTCCCTTTGCATAGGGGCGCATTTGACTTCGTTACATTTCCTGCACTTCTTCCTTGGGAGAGATTATTGTTTTGTCTGTGATTTTCAGCGATGTCATTAATCTAAGCCCTTTGAATAAGGGTAGCTACCATAGGCTTATACATTTGACTGCTTAGTTACCAGGGAGTGCCATTATTTAAAAGGATTAGAAGGGTTTGGAAGTGTGGCCTTGTTGAGGCAAGTGTTGGTGATTTACTCCCTGTTCTACTGTTCATAATCATCCTCCTCATGTTCAGTATTCAGTAGTTTGCATTGATACAGACACTTATCAAAAAAAAAAAAAACAAACACCCAAGATGATAAATTTGATAAACTAGCAAACCACCTACAGATAAAATATTCCAGCCAGGCATGTCCTTGGTCATCCCTCTCAGAGGCATCTCAGGTCTCCCAAAGGTTTTGAAATGATTGGTAGCTGCCTTACAGCAATTCCCTGACTTCCAGGTTGAATGAATGAATGGTTAGGATCGAAGCTGCCAACAGTTCCCAGCATTACTCTTGATCACATTGGTTCCATTACAGTTTGGAAAAACCACCCTTGTGGTTTGTGGCAAGAGGCAAAAAGATTTAAGGGCTATTATTTCCCTTTTGTGATTTTACTGTTCCTTCCCCCACCCCCTTTTAAAAATTCCTTTCCCATGGGTATTTATGGATTGAGCTGCTCACTTTCTTTCTTTCTTCTCCTTCCCCTTTTCACTTCTCACTGTTCCTGTCTGTCTGTGTCTGTCTGTCTGTCTATTTGAGACAAGGTGTTACCGTGTAGCTCATGTTGGTCTTGAATTCATCATTCTCTTGTTTCAGCCCCCTGAGTCCTGAGATTATAACTCTATGCAAACACTTCCAGCTTTATCTGAGGTAGTTTGGATTCTGTATTGGCTGTGAACACTACTGATGGATGTACACCGACAGATAACATATTCTAGCCAGGCATGTCCTTAGTCAACCTTCTTGGAGGCATCTCCGGTCTCCTGACAGTCTTAGAATTACTACTTACATGATATCTGAGCTCTTTCTCAGTTCCTGGCACTATGAAATCACTCTTAGTTTCCACGGTTTCAAATCCATCTCACCTTCAAAATAGGCCTTTAAGGAGAGTCTTATTGTTTCGTCTGGTTCAGGAATGAGCTACTTCTTTGAATTTTGTTCTGAGCTCAAATTGAATACTGGGCAGATTGAGAGTTTCCCTTTGACCTGTTCCTCTGTGGCTGCTCACAGGTACCTTGAGGTATGAGCATCCATTATCCCACTGACACTCTCAGCAGTGACAATTAAATAGGTAAACAGAGTCAATATAAAGGAGAAGAGGACTAAGTCTCAGCTTCTGTATGAAGAACAAATGTAATGTTCTTGCATCACAGTGCCAGCGTGGGGATCAACTAAGTGTGCTTGGTGGGACCTAGAGTACTTTTTAATGATCAGCGTTTATTATTTGCCCTTTGCTTGCTTTTTCTGTCTTTAAGAGACCATGAATATATAATTATGGCTCAATGAGCTAGATTATTGTGCATTTGAACCACGAGAGACACCAAGGAATGGAAAGAAAGAACAACAGCTTCCAACAGCCTTAAAACTGTCTCTTGAATCATAAAAAAGGAGACAGAGGTAAAAACGCCCTGCCACGTGGATATGCAAAGCCGGAGGTGCTGCATCCCAGGTTAAGGATGGACCTGAGGTACTGAGACAGGCCAGGAAGAAAGCACAGCCACAGAGCCTTCGGGGTGTTTCCTTTTGACTGCAGCTAGCACCTGTTGTATGAGCAGAGAGCTTCAGGAGAGTGGATCTGTTTTTAAAAGTCACAACGTTGCCACTGATAACCTCTTTTTATTTTAAATCAAAGATGTGGGTTTTTTCGATGTGAAGCAACATTTCGAAATTTAAGAAAGCATGACCACTCATGATGTTCATAGAAACAATTCCAGACAGTCCGACAAACAGATTGAGACTTCAGTCATCAGCAAGGGAGTCCGCAAAGATGTGCTGGGTGGAGCCTTCAAAAAGTCTTTGTTGACTCAACTCACCAGCAGATGGTTCCTTCCATTCATGAAACTCCACCCAACCCCTTTTCAGCCTTTCACAATTACTACACTACCTGAAGAAGAAACACTCAGAGTTTCTGCTGTACATTTTGAGTTGGTTCAATAGCAATGAGATGTTTTACATTAAGCCTTAATGTAAATTAATTATATTAATTATTTACATAATTCCTCGCCAGTGACCACTACTCCATGATAACACAGAAGTAGCAAGTTTGCAAGCTCCACAGAACCTGTCTTTTCATGGCAGTCATTCCCAACACTTGCCACGGAAAGCGATGTGTCAAATTCTTGGGATATTTGTCACATTAAAAATGCCAACCCTTCTTTGCCATGACATCATATTAGAACTGACTTAAATTTGCATCTGTAAAAATGTAAGGAGAGTTGAACAAATCCGCGGTGTGTAGCTGCAGGAGGATGGGACACAACAAAGGCTGTGGGGACTGATGTAAAGCCAACAGTATACACGTTTGGTTCTTTCTCCAAGCACTTGATTTTCCTCTTAAAATAGCTGGAGGAATTGAAATCAATTTTCATGAGGCAAACTTGTACTTTGTGTGTGAGTGTGTGTGTGTGTGTGTGTGTGTGTGTAGCCTAGTCCCCAGGAGATTAGTACATGACTATAAAGGTCTACAGGTAATTGTTTAAAATGTGTAGTAATTCTCAATGGTAATAAATAAACATGGGGGAATGGTAACTCATCACAGAGTAAACCATGCATGATAATTAGATGAGATCATTCATTCTTTAAATTATCAAATGTGACACAGCCTGTCTGTGTGATATCTCAAAGCCAGCTGAGTCCTTGGCTGGAAATGACTGGCAGCAGGGATCATCTTAGCCTTGAAATCCTCCAACCAGGTCCTGCTCCTTTTGGTTGTTGTTTGTTTTTGATTGTTTTGTTGCTAGTTTGTTTCCCACAAGTGAAACAGGTTGTCCCCTGGACTCAAATTTTACATTGCACAGAGTCATTTTAAAACCTGGTTTAAACAGGCAGCTTAGG